>NC_053160.1:132187205-132288685 GCF_016835505.1 Polypterus senegalus
TTACTAACACCACACTGCTGTAGAAAATTTGCTAAAGTCACAAATGAGAGTAATTCTTATTATGAATTAACAAATGAATGTACAGTTAAAAGTGCATTAAAGCTTGCTAAGGTAAATTGCACAACAATTCTGGCACACGTTAATGTATAAATACTTGCAGATTTCGTAATACCTGTTCTTTTTGTCAGATGCAACAAAACATTTTAATTATAAATTATTTAAGATGCTGTATATGTTTCATAAGCCACTTACTAGGCTCAATTTACATTTATATTTGCACAGTGTTACTTTTTTAATATTGTTTAATTCTGTAAAAGAGCTGTCATAGAAATATGGTTTATTTTAAATAAATGATCTTAAGATATTACTGCCTGCTTTAGTTTTATGTGGAGCAACAAACAATATTTTAATTTGACATCTATCCTAGTCTATTCTTAGAAAACTGCAAAGTGAAAATATACTGCTCAAAAGAATTAAAGGAACACTTTTTAATCAGAGTATAGCATAAAGTCAATGAAACTTATGGGATATTAATCTAATCAGTTAAGTAGCAGAGGGGGTTGTTAATCAGTTTCAGCTGCTGTGGTGTTAATGAAATTAACAACAGATGCACTAGAGGGGCAACAATGAGATGACCCCCAAAACAGGAATGGTTTAACAGTTGGAGGCCACTGACATTTTTCCCTCCTCATCTTTTCTGACTTTCTTGACTAGTTTTGCATTTGGCTACAGTCAGTGTCACTACTGGTAGCATGAGGCGATACCTGGACCCTACAAAGGTTGCACAGGTAGTCCAACTTCTCCAGGATGGCACATCAATACGTGTCATTGCCAGAAGGTTTGCTGTGTCTCCCTGCACAGTCTCAAGGGCATGGAGGAGATTCTAGGAGACAAGCAGTTACTCTAGGAGAGCTGGAGAGGGCCATAGAAGGTCCATAACCCATCAGCAGGACCAGTATCTGCTCCTTTGGGCAAGGAGGAACAGGATGAGCACTGCCAGAGCCCTACAAAATGACCACCAGCAGGCCACTGGTGTGAATGTCTCTGACCAAACAACCAGAAAGGCTTCATAAGGGTGACCCAAGGGCCCCATGTCCTCTAATGGGCCCTGAGCTCACTGCCCAGCAGCATGCAGCTCGATTAGCATTCGCCATAGAATACCAGAATTGGCAGATGCACCACTGGTGCCCTGTGCTTTTTACAGATGAGAGCAGGTTCACCCTGAGCATGTGACAGAAGTGAAAGGGTCTGGAGAAGCCATGGAGAACATTATGCTGCCTGTAACATCATTCAGCATGAGCAGTTTGGTGGTGGGTTAATGACTGTCTGGGGAGGCATATCCATGGAGGGTCACACAGACCGCTACAGGCTTGACAAAGGCACCTTGGCTGCCATTAGGTATCAGGATGAAATCCTTGGACCCATTGCCAGACCCTATGCTGGTACAGTGGCTCCTGGTGCACGACAATTCCTGGCCTCATGTGGTGAGAGTATGCAGGCAGTTCCTGGAGGATGAAGGAATTGATACCATTGACTGGCCACCACACTTTCCTGACCTAAATCCAATAGAACACCTCTGGGACATTATGTTTTGGTCCATCCAATGCCACCAGGTTGCACCTCAGACTGTCCAGGAGCTCAGTGATGCCCTGGTCCAGATCTGGGAGGAGATCCCCCACAACACCATCTGTCATCTCATTAGAAGCATGCACCGATGTTGTCAGGCATGTATACAAGAACACAGGGGCCATACAAAGTGCTGCGTACAATTTTGAGTTGCTGCAATTAAATTTTGGCAAAATGGACTAGCCTGCCACATAATTTTTTCACTCTGATTTTTGGGGTGTCTTTGAATTCAGGGCTCTGTAGGTTGATCATTTTCATTTCCATCAAACGATGTGGCATCCTTTCGTTCCTAACACATTACCCAGTCTATATCAGTATAGATATCCAGGAGGATTTCTTTTTCCCATTGAGATCTGATGTGTTTTCAAAGTGTTCCTTTAATTTTTTTGAGCAGTTTATACAGTAACAAAAAAAACATTTTTCTGTAGAAGGTGTAAAGATGATACTAGGTGAAACATATTATTCCAACATTTGCTTAATCGCTGACAAAATTTAGCATTCATGTCTGTAATAAACAAAGCCTTTTTTGGAGATAATACCCAATTTCATCGTTATTATGAAATAATGAACCCGGATTTTTTTGCAATATTCCATGATGTTAGACTCCAAATGAGTATTGAAAGTAAATCATTTCAAGATCACAAATCACCAAAACAGAATAATGCATACATCTGTCAGTTGCACCTGGCAATCTGTAAAGAAAACACAAGATTTACACATGAAGAAAAAAAGCAATTAACATAATTATAATCTTTTAAGGACAAAGCTTACATTAGCATAGCTCATCTGGGAAAGGCAAGAAGAAAGACCTTTTTCAAAATAAGCCTAAAAAAAGATCCATAAATACTGCACGATGGTAGCATTAATTCTGAAAAGATTTTCATTTGCCTACTATTTACCACATAGGAATTCAGCAACATTTTTCTGTAGATACAGTGGATATAGAAAATATTCATGTTTACAGAAAGGTTTAAAAATGTATTAAAAAACAAAAATGGAAAACTCCCATTTATCTAAGTATTCAGACCCTTTACTGCAGCACTCGAAATTGCAGTCTGGCGCTTCAGAGGTCCTCTTCTAAGATGAGAGAACCTTTTGGTATGACAACCATGTCAGCAACACACCATCATTCTGGCGTTTATGTTAGAGTGGCTGATTCCTGCTTTTAATTGGCCAAAAAGCATTTAAAGGACTCTGAGAGCATGAGGAATAACATTCTCTTGTCTGATGAGACAAAAATTGGACTGTTTGGGCAGAATTCCAAGCACAATGTCTGGCAAAGACCAGGCACTGCTCATCACCTGCTTGATACCATCCCTACAGTCAAGCATGGTGGTGGTGGTAAAAAATATGGGTGCTTTCATTGTCAGCATCAGGTAACCTGCCTGGTCAGAATTGAGGGAAGTATGTACTGTATGCAGCCAAATACAGAGAGGCCCTTAAAGAAAACCTGCTCCAGAATGCATGTAACCTCAGCCTGGGGTAACAGTTAACCTTTCAGCACTACAATGACCTGATGCATACAGCCAAGAAAATGCCGGATTGGTGGCAGGACAAGTCTTTTACTGTTCATGAGAGGCCTAGGCAAAAACCCATACTTTAACCCTGTAGATTGACCTGAAGATGGCAGTTTACAGATGCTTCTATAATGACGATTAAGAAAATCTGCCAGGATGAACAGGATAAGCTGCACAAATGCAGGTGTAAAACGCTTGTAGAAATTTATTCAAAAAGACTCAAAGCTGTAACTGCTGCCTAAGAAGCTTCCACAAAGTCTGAATACTTTTATGAATGAAAGATTTCAGTTTTTAATTTGTAACAAATGCTCTGCGGTGGGCTGGGGTTCGTTTCCTGCCTTGTGTCCTGTGTTGGCTGGGATTGGCTCCAGCAGACCCCCATGACCCTGTAGTTATGATATAGCGGGTTGGATAATGGATGGATGGAATTTGTAACAAATTGTAGATTGATGGGCAAAAATGGCAAATTTATCTCTTAAAAACAAAATCTACAACACAATAAACTGGCTAGAGTGCCATTCCATTGCAGGGCCCACTCATACACACACTCATACTGTGCCTATTTGGAATCACCACTTAACTCTAAACTGCACAGCTTTTGGTCTAGGGGAGGGAAATCCTAACAAACACAGACAGAACATGCAAACATTTAAAAAAAACAAATATGTGAGTCAGTTACAGAATTGAAATCCAGGTTGTTTGTCCTATTAGGCAGTTACGCTAACAACTACACCACCAAGTTACCTAGAATGCATCACAAAACACAAAAATAAGTTTGAACCTACTTTTTTCTTTTAATTTAACAATTACTGACATGTTGGGAAAACTGAACATGGAAAAAATGTTGGTACAGTGGTACCTTGGTATACGTCTGCTTTGGAATAAGTCCAACTTGGTATACGTCCTGTTTGGACACGAAAAATTTTGCTTGGTATACGACCTTTGTTTGGAATACGACTCGCGTGCTAACCTTGTTTACCTCTCTCGAGACAAAGCCACGACTGCCCACGAGCGTTAGTGTGCCAGTTGCGAGCATTCAGTGAACAACCCGCGCTATAACTCTCTTTGAACTTTCACGTGTGTGATATAGCGGGTCCACAGCTCCTGTCAAAGTCCAGCTTTAAAATAAATAATCGCCACGCTATCAGCTTGGTGAGGGGGCGTGGTGGTTATGTGGCTGAAGGTTGTCAGGGCGATTAGCGATGTGGGTGTTTCTCACCAAAGTGCACTTGTGAGGGACCGTCCGCATTCATGATTGTTCCTGGGGCTGCTTATCTTGATAAACACAAGCGCGAGTCAGCTAGAAGGGGAGTAAAAAGAAAGAACGGACGAGAGGGTGAGTGAGTGAGAGAGAGAGGGCTGCTTATCTTGATAAACAGAAGCGCGAGTTGGCTTGAAGGGGAGTAAAAAGAAAGAAGCAGGGGGGACCGCCAGGTAAAAAGGCACTGGGCTTTTTCTTGTTTTTTTTAAAGAATGCTTCCTACTTCCTACTTTTTAACCTCCACGTTTCACTTCTGATTTTCTGGAATATTTATTGGAACTTTGGAGACTGAACTTTAATTTGAACACCTTGTTTTGTTAATTGTTTTAATAAAAGCATTTTGCACTTTTTCAACATCCCCTTGCTTTACCGATGAGGTTAGCAGTGAGGAACATTACCGATGGTGTAGGGTTCAAGGGCTCCCTGGCAGCAGATGGCAGCATACAGCAAACCTGCATCGTCACAACGTGATTTTGTGTTTTTTTCATGTAAATTTGAATTGATTGTTGAAAAGTATGAAGGTGGCATGCGTATCCGGGACATGGCTGTTGCATACCGTTTACCGAGAACGACGGTATCTACGATTGTGAAAAACAAAGATGTTATTAAAAAGTAAAGTGAGGTAAAATTTTCATTTATTTCATCTAATTGCTTTTGTATTTATGTGTTTTAGTATTAAGCAGTGTTTAAATTATTTTATAAAACCCCATCAATGTATAATATGCCAATAGCAATAGGATTTTTGTTTTTCATGGGAACGGATTAATCATTTTCCCATTATTTCTTATGGGAAAAATTTGTTTGGTAAAGGTCCTGTTTGGTATAGTCAAAGGATCTGGAACGGATTAAGGACGTATACCAAGGTTCCACTGTATTTAGAGGAAGATGTCAGTTATGTTAATATAGAACAAAAATACCAAGCACATGAAATATGTGAAGAATTTCGTCCTATTAATTTTACTTGAAAAGTCATTTTTCCCTTTTGTAAATAGTGAAGATGAATATATTTTGAAATATAAAGGAATTTAAATAAAGATTTGTGATGTTCCTGTTCAGTGTAACTAATGACCTTGTTTTTCATTTTTGTAATTTATGTTCGATGACTTACAGCTGTTTTTAAATTCTACTCGGTTTTGCAGCGTAGGAGATGTCCTGTTACCACATACAAAGCTGTCCATAATCCACATTAATTGTTAAGGAAGCAGTGATCAGTTTTATGCAATGCCAAGATACTAGGCAAAATTTTAATTTAGTATACTGCTTTGTTTATTTTATTATAGGCACCTTTGAAACTCCTAAACAATAAAGTAAAAGAAAATAATATTTACACATTTCATTTGTAAAAAAGTTCTGCCCCATATAGCATATGGGCTTGAGAATTTCATGTTATATTAACAAACCTAACAAATAAAGTTATAAGACAGATTCATCTCCTAAGCAATTTAAAAGTTGACTTTATAGTTCAGATAAAATATACTTTCTGCCTCCTGTTAATAAAAAATAGTTAAATCAAACTATATTGTTATGGTATAAAACATACTGTATATTCTCTCACAACAAATTAGTAGGAACAACGGTACTCCTGCTTTTCCATGCAATTATCTAATCAGCCAATCATGTGGCGGCAGGGTAATGGATAAAATAATGCTGATACAGGTCAAGAACTTCAGTTAATGTTCACATCATAAATCAGAAGTTTAGAAAAATGTGTTCTCAGGGATTTTGACAGTGGTATGATTGTTGGTGCCAGATGGGCTGGCTTGAGTATTTATGTAACGGTTGATCTTCAGGCATTTCCAACCAAAATAGTCTCTAGACTTTACTCAGAATGGTGAGGAAATCAAAAAACATCCAGTAAGTGGCAGTTCTGTGGACGGATACACTTTGTTGATGAGGGAGGTCAGAGGAGAATGGCCAGAATGGTACAAGCTGACAGAAAGGCTACAGTAGCTCTGATAAACAATCTGTAATACCATGGGTTGCAGAAAAGCATCTCAGACACCGTAAAAGATAGAATTTTGGGAATGATAGGCTAAAACAACATTGAGTTCCATTCCTATCACCCAAGAACAGAAAGCTGAGGTTGGAGATGGCACAGACTCACCAAAACTGGACAGCTAAAGACTGGAAAAAACATAGCCTGGTCTAATGAATCTCGATTTCTTCTGTGGCACACAAATGGTAATGTCAAAATTTGATGCCAACAGCATGAACCAATGCATCCAACCTGTCTTGTGTCAACAGTCCAGGGTGGTGTTGGTGGTATAATGGTTTGGAGAATGTTTTTTGGTACACTTTGTTTGATTGCTTCAGGCTCTTTGAGTATTGCTGTTGACCATGTACTATAGAGTTATATTTACATGAATATTTATTGGATATTTTATATACAATACAATACAATAAAATTCAATTTATTTTTGTATAGCCCAAAATCACACAAGAAGTGTCGCAATGGGCTTTAACAGGCCCTGCCTCTTGACATCCCCCCAATCTTGACTCTTTAAGACAGGGTTGGGCAAAGTCATTCCTGGAGGGCTGCAGTGGCTACAGGTTTTTATTCCAACCCAATTGCTTAATAAGAAGTGCTTATTGCTTAAGTAACACCTCTGCTTCATTTTAGTTGTCTTGCTCATTAAGATTTTGAACTCTTATTGCTTGTTTTAGTCTTGGTTTTAGTCTTGGTTTTTAATTGCTCCTTATTAGCAATAAGATGCAGATGACAAAAGAAGCCTGCATTTCTCCGTTTAGCTTGTTTCCATTTACACATGTGTGTATTGATCATGCACTATTGGGTTTAATTAAATACTTGGAAGGAAAGTGAAGAGAAAAAAGTGAAGCACTGAGAATTACTCCTCCATTTTAGCCTTCAAATCATTTGGATGATATCCTTAGAAAGGAAAAAAAAATCTAGGATATGAGAATGACTTGACATGCAATAGTTAAAGCACTAACAAGCCATGAAATTAAATTATTAACAAGAATTTTTTTTTAATTAAGCAACTGGTTTGGAACAAAAACCTGCAGCCACTGCGGCCCTCCAGGACTGACTTTGCCCACTCCTGCTTTAAGAAGACAAGGAAAAACTCCCTTGTAGGGAAAAAAATGGAAGAAACCTTGGGAAAGGCAGTTCAAAGAGAGACCCCTTTCCATGTAGGCTGGGTGTCAAAAAGAAGGGGGTAAATACAACACAATACACAGAACAGAACATACGTAATCCTCAATACAATACAATAGTAAAACAAAAACATTACAAGTACAGAGTAGACAATATCACATAATAGGATTTGAATTTGTTTAGAGTCCTGGAGACCTCAGCCATCAAGCTGCCTCCCCCTATTGGCATTTCCACAGCTGAGACAGCACAGGTCCAGTCAATATGATGAAAGGATCAATCTACCTGAGGAATCCTGCAATCTTCCATCAGAGATGACTTTACCTCAGGCAGGCAAAACAACTTGGCACGTGGGCAGTAGCACCAAGTGCAACGTTTGAGTACTGAGAAGAAAAACAGAATAGGTAAGGGTTATTAACAAATTATAACTATCATGTTATTCATGTTTTAGTGCTAATGACTAACAACAGAGATGCAGTTTGTACAGTTAATCAGCAGCTCTAGTCAGGATATGCTAAACTTCAGCTGGGATTTGAAAGCGGAGACCGAAGGGGCATCTCTTATAGTAGCAGGCAGACCATTCCACAGTTTTTATTTACAATCAAACTGAATAATTAGAATAAAGTCAGTCATTCATTGTCCAACACACTATATCCTAACACAGGGTCACGGGGGTCTTCTGGAGCCAATCCCAGCCAACACAGGGCGCAACGCAGGAACTAACCTCAGGCAGGGTGCCAGCCCACCGCAGGGCACATACACACACCAAGCACAAACACTAGGGACAATTTAGGATCGCCAATGCGCCTAACCTGCCAGTCTTTAGACTATGGGAGGAAACCGGAGCACCCAGAAACGGGGAGAACATGCAAACTCCACGTGGGAAGCGAACCCAGGTCTCCTTACTGCGAGGCAGCAGTGCTACTACTGTGCCACTTAATTAGAATACAGTAGGCACAGAAATGAGAATGTATAATATGATTAAGCAATGTTAAGCAATTTTAAATAAGCACTTGTATTACTTTGTGATTTTGTAGATTGTAAGATATTATTATTTTTAAGCATGCTATAATCTCACCAATATAGTTTTAACTCTGTTAAGCACCAAATGGCATTAAACTGTCAGACAGTTAAAACACTGAATTGCAGTGATAAGTTTTACACTCCACCAATGAACTGACACCCTGAAAGCCCATGGCAAAGTCAGGGAGAAGGATTAGTAATAAGTTGTTATTACTGCATGGTTTAAAAAAAAAAACAGAAGACAAAGATGGCAAAATGCCATTAGGTGTTGTCCATTAGCATATTAGGAGTGTCAAAGCATCTTATCAATGTTATGAAATATATTAAGTGCCTACAGCAGTGGTTCTTAACCTGTGGGGCGGGCCCCCCTAGGGGGCGCAAAGTAACAAAAAGGGGGGTGCAAAGATGTTAAAAAAAGAAAACAAGAATCAAAAATATGAAAAAAACATCTGTTGAAACCAAAACAAATTAACTTAAACTATATTCTGATATGCATCTACATTTCAAAAAAATGTTAGGAGGGCGCGATTAAAACTGTTATGAAAACTCGGGTCACAAATACTTAAAGGTTGAGAAACACTGGCCTACAGCCACAGAACATGGCTTTTTATTATCTTTGTTAAAGGTCTAAACTGAAAACAGAAGGCTTTGGGACCTTGAATATTATTGGATTGGGATTTTATTCTAAAACAGTATATCCCTTCGTAAATTCAATTTACCCATCTTCAAATGGTTACTTCCAGTATTATGATGCACTATGTCTCAAACTGAAGATGACAATGAGTTCAGTGTTCTTTAGTGGCCTTCCCATATACCAGATCTGAGTCCAATAGGACACCTTTACGCAGTGGCAGAACAGAAGATTTGCAGCATGACTATCCAGCTGATGTGCACTATGTGGACAAAAGTATTGGGGCACCTGATCATTACACCAACAGGGACTTTAATGACACTGCATTCAAATACATAGACTTTAATATGGATTTGGTCCCCATTTCGCAGCTATAACGGCTCCCACTCTTCTTGTGAGGCTTTTCACAAGATTTTGGAGTGTTTCTGTGGCAATTTGTGCTCATTCATCTGTAGAGCTTTTATGAAGTCAGGCGCTGATGTTAGATGAGAAGGTCTGGCTTGAAATCTCTATTATAGTTAATCCCAAAGGTCTTTAATGGTGGCGGGCCAGTCAAATTCTTCCACACCAAACTCATCCAACGATGTCTTTATGAACCTTGCTTTGTGCACTGGGGCACAGTCATGCTGGAATAGAAATGGGCCTTCCCCAAACTGTTTCCAAAAAGTTGTAAGTATAACGTTGTCCAAAATGTCTTGGTATGCTGAAGCATTAAGATTGCCCTTCACTGGAAGTAAGGGACCTAGCCCAAACTCTGAAAAACAGTCCTGAACCATTATCCCTCTTCCAGCAAACTTCACAGTTGGCACAGTACAGTCAGGCAGAAATCTTTCTCCCAGCATCTGCCAAACCCAGACTCGTCCACCTGGCCACTGAATTGAGAAGCATGATTCGTCACTCCATAGAACATTTTTCCACTGTTCCACAATCCTGTAGTGTGCGTTACACCACTCCATCTGACATCTGGCATTTTACTTGGTGATGAGATGCTTGCATGCAGCTGCTTGGTCATGGAAACCCATTCTATGAAGCTCCTGCTGCACAGTTTTTGTGCTTACATTAATGCCAGTGGAAGTATGGAACTCTTCAGCTATGGAATCATCTTAGCAGTCATTGACGCCACTCTGTGACTTTATGTGGTCTTCCGCTTTGTGGCTGAGTTGCTGTTGTTCCTGAATGCTTCCACTTTCCAATAATACCACTTACAGTTGACCATGGAATAACCAGCAGGGATGACCTTTCACAAACCATCTTATTGCAAAGGTGGCATCCTATCACAGTACCACACTTAAAAGTCACTGAGCTCTTCAGATCGACCCAATTCCTTCATGGATGCTTGTAAATGGACAGTGCAAAGCAAGGTGCTTGATTTTGTACACCTCTGGCAATGGGTCTGATTGAAATGCCTGAATTCAATAATTAACAGGTGTGTCCCAATACTTTTATCCATATAGAATAGCTACAGAAATTGCATGATACAATCATGCCAATCATGCTAGAATATCAAAGAGATGTTTATAGCATCTTGTGGAATCTTAGACTTAAAGAATTGAGGCTATTTTGAGAGCAAAAGGAGGTCCTATCCAGTATTAGTTTAGTATTTCCAATAAATTGGACAGAGAGTGTATACTGTACAGGGAATACAAATACACATAAATGTGGCTCTCTAAAATGATCAACATGTCACTTGTGGCTTGAATAGCAATGAAGTATTACTTATGTCTTCTTTTATTAAATGATATTCCAATGCAACTGCTTTAATAGACAGAAGGCAGAAGGGAGCTTGAATGATCAGTTTAAATTACTAAGCAGACATTTTAAATTGGGCCAGGTCAGCACAAATCTGCACGTTCCCCAGATAGTGAAGTTTCCTCCCACATTCCAAAATTGTAAATATTATTTTAGTCCAGAAAGAGAGTATTTTTTTACACCCAATCCTGCCAGCTTAGTCTTTGGTTCCCCCACGTACGACCAGGAAAGAGTAAGTAATAAAACTGGTACATGGATGGATGAATTACAGCAAGACCATAAGCTGTGTGATTAGATTAAAAGCAAAAAAAAAATCTTTCTAAATAAAGAGCTTGTTAGAAGTGTATTATTTTTTTCTCCTAAAAGGGGTGTAATTAGGTTTTCTGTGTTGACTATATTTTGTAAATAAGAGTAAGGGGGTCCTGTTTGTTGTTGCAATTACAAGTCTATGGTTACTAAGCCTTGTAGTATATTTTTTTGAAAATGATACAGAGGTAATATTACAATTAAATTGTCTTAGGAAGAGCAAAGTGAGTGGTTCTGGGTGACTTGCCAGATTTTGTAGACTATACTCAGTCCAGCAACTATAGAATTTTAATTTTTTATCCAATTTTCCTTAGTTTACAGCATTTTCACTGTTGTTAAAGATTGTATGGTAAAACATTTCTACATATAGTCAGTGTATTGTTTTAAAAACTCACAGAATACTTGGAGATACATTAAAATTTAGCTACTTTTTATTTAATTAGGCATCAAAATAACTCTTCTATTGACATATCTTGCAGCTGTCGATAAGAAAATGTTAGCACAGCACATGGCTCCCTAGTTGTATATCCCTTACTGACACCAGACAGGCCCTGTATTGATCATCTATTGTCCAAACACAATAAATTAATCAGAAAAATGTTTCTATTTAGTGTATTTTCAAAGCAGCAATTTACATGTAGTAAATTAAGCAAATTGATTTTACATGGGTGTTTAATTTTTTTCTGCATGTGCTTTCTTGATTTGGAAATATTTAACATAATGTACCCCATAATATCTTGTGGTAAGTGTTCTATGAGTATTGCTCTCCAGGACAGCTGCTCTATGCTATTCAGTCCCTATATTTGCAGTGTGAGAGTTGTGTTTGTCTGTTCAGTGTGGGTATTGTATTGTGTAAAGCTAGCACCTTGTTGCCTTTTATGTTCATGGTTTTCAAGGACAAGATACCAAGGCACAGGTGAGGATTGGAATGTATAGTTGTGCTTGAAAGTTTGTGAAACCTTGTGAATTTTCTATATTTCTGCATAAATATGACCTAAAACATCATCAGATTTTCACTCAAGTCCTAAAAGTAGATAAAGAGAAACCAGATAAACAAATGAGACAAAAATATTATACTTGGTCATTTATTTATTGAGGAAAATGATCAAATATTACATATTTGTGAGTAGCAAAAGTATGTGAACCTCTAGGATTAGCAGTTAGTTTAAAGGTGAAATTAGAGTCAGGTGTTTTCAATCAATGGGATGACAATCAGGTGTGAGTGGGCACCCTGTGTTATTTAAAGAACAGGGATCTATCAAAGTCTGCTCTTCACAACACATGTTTGTTGAAGTGTATCATTGCATGAACAAAGGAGATTTCTGAGGACCTCAGAAAAACTTGTTGATGCTCATCAGGCTGGAAAAGGTTACAAAACCATCTCTAAAGAGTTTGGACTCCACCAATCTACAGTCAGACAGATTGTGTACAAATGGAGGAAATTCAAGACCATTGTTACCCTCTCCAGGAGTGGTCGACCAACAAAGATCACTCCAAGAGCAAGGCGTGCAATAGTCGGCAAAGTCACAAAGGACCCCAGGGTAACTTCTAAGCAACTGAAGGCCTCTCTCACGTTGGCTAATGTTCATGTTCATGAGTCCACCATCAGGAGAACACTGAACAACAATGGTGTGCATGGCAGGGTTGCAAGGAGAAAGCCACTGCTCTCCAAAAAAAACATTGCTGCTCGTCTGCAGTTTGCTAAAGATCACGTGGACAATCCAGAAGGCTAGTGGAAGAATGTTTTGTGGACGGATGAGACCAAAATAGAACTTTTTGGTTTAAATGAAAAGTGTTATGTTTGGAGAAAGGAAAACACTGCATTCCAGTATAAGAACCTTATCCCATCTGTGAAACATAGTGGTGGTAGTATCATGGTTTGGGCCTGTTTTGCTGCATCTGGGCCAGGACGGCTTGCCTTCATTGATGGAACAATGAATTCTGAATTATATCAGAGAATTCTAAAGGAAAATGTCAGGACATCTGTCCATGAACTGAATCTGAAGAGAAGGTGGGTCATGCAGCAAGACAATGACCCTAAGCACACAAGTCGTTCTATCAAAGAATGGTTAAAGAAGAATAAAGTTAATGGTGTGAAATGGCCAAGTCAAAGTCCTGATCTTAATCCAATCGAAATGTTGTTGAAGGACCTGATGCAAGCAGTTAATGTGAGGAAACCCACCAACATCCCAGAGTTGAAGCTGTTCTGTACGGAGGAATGGGCTAAAATTCCTCCAAGCCGTTGTGCAGGAATGATCAAAAGTTACCGGAAACGTTTAGTTGCAGTTATTACTGCAAAGGGGGGGTCACACCAGATACTGAAAGCAAAGGTTAACATACTTTTGCCACTCACAAATATGTAATATTCGATCGTTTTTCTTAATAAATAAATGACCAAGTATAATATTTTTGTCTCATTTGTTTAACTGGTTTCTCTACTTTTAGGACTTGAGTGAAAGTCTGATGATGCTTTAGGTCATATTTATGCAGAAATATAGAAAATTCTAAAGGGTTCACAAACTTTCAAGCAAAACTGTATCTTGCTTGATGACCTAAGAGTTGCATTTCTGCTGTTGTCTTCTTGGCTTCATCAGACTGTATTCTCTGACATGAAGTGGAACAGTTCTCAGTAGGATTAGAATTAGCACCTCCAAATCTGAGGTAATGGACCACTCCTATAATGGGTGATCTGTTCTTTTTATGCAAAGGGTAAGCAGCAAAGAAGTTCCAGTACTTCCTTAGTGAGGGAAGAGGTGATCATCAGATTGACCAAAAAATCATTGCAGTGGCAGCAGTTTTTTGAACATTGTGCTGGATCTTGGTGGTGAAATGGGATGAAGCTTTTGATTTACAAGTCAGTCTACATTTGCATTACTCTAAATGGCCAACTGAGATTACTGTGCAGCGTTACTAGGCTTATTCTCTGAGATGGGAGCTAAATAAGGAATATGACCAGAATTGCTGCTTCTCATGATTGGGAAGAATCAGATGAAATGGTGTGAGCATACTTTATAGAGAACCCAGCCACAGGGGATGCACAAGCCAGTATGTTTCTTTGTGCCGGTCCCAAGTCCGCATAAATGGGGAGGGTTACATCAGGAAGGGCATCCGATGTAAAATTTGGCTAAATCAATATGCGGACAACAATACAAATTTCCATACCAGATTGGTCGAGCCCCAGGTTAACAACGACCACCACCAGTGCTGTTAGCCAAAAGAGTGCTGGAGGAAATTGGGCTACTGTTGGCCAAAGAAGGAAAAGAAGAGGGGGAGACGTGTCTGGAGTCAGGAGGAGAGGTGGAAGGTAAAGAGAGTGGAACTGAGGGTAAGAACTTTGAATGTTGGCAGTATGACTGGTAAGAGGAGAGAGTTAGCAGATATGATGGAGAGAAGGAAGGTTGATATATTGTGCGTGCAATAGACTTAATGGAAGGAAGAGTATGGCCAGGTGGATCAGAGGTGGATTCAAATTGTACTATCATGATGTGGATGGTAGGAGAAATGGGGTAGGGGTTATTCTGAAGGAACAGTATGTCAAGAGTGTTTTGGAGCTGAAAAGAGTGTCAGACAGAGTGATGATTATGAAGATGGAAATTGGAGGTGTGATGATAAATATTTTTAGTGCATATGCCTCGCAAGTTGGGTGTGCGATGGATGAGAAAAAAGATTTTTGGAGTGAGTTGGATGAAGTGATGAGCAATGTACCCAAACGACAGAAAGTGGTGATTGGAGCGGATTTCAATGGACATGTTGGTGAAGGGAATAGAGGAGACAAGGAGGTGATGGGTATGCCTGAGGAGTGGAGAAGAAGTTAACTGCTGCCGATATTTAAGAATATGGGGGATGTACAGGACTATATTAACTACAGGGGGATAAAATTGATGAGCCACAGCATGAAGTTATGGGAAAGAGTAGTGAAAGCTAGGTTAAGAAGAGAGATGATGATTAGTGAGCAGCAGTGTGGTTTCATGCCAGGAACACCACAGATGCGTTGTTTGCTCTGAGGATGCTGATGGAGAAGTATAGAGAAGGCCAGAATGAGTTGTATTGCGTCTTTGTGGACCTGGAGAAAGCATATGACAGGGTGCCTTGAGAGGAGCTGTGGCATTGTATGAGGAAGTCGGGAGTGGCAGAGAAGTATGTAAGAGTTGTACAGGATATGTACGAGGGAAGTGTGACCGTGGTGAGGTCTGCAGTAGGAGTGACGGATGCATTCAAGGTGGAGGTTGGATTACATCAGGGATCGGCTCTGAGCCCTTTCTTATTTGCAATGGTGATGGACAGGTTGACAGACGAGATTGTCAGGAGTAATTTGTGACAGACGGGTATCAGCAAGAGTGAAAGGGAAGGTCTACAGGATGGTAGTGAGACCAGCTATGTTATATGGATTGGAGATGGTGGCAATGACCTGAACGCAGGAGACAGAGCTGGAGGTAGCAAAGTTAAAGATGCTAAGATTTGCACTGGGTGTGATAAGGATGGATAGGATTGGAAATGAGTAAATTAGAGGGTCAGCTCAAGTTGGACGGTTGGGAGACAAAGTCAGAGAGGCGAGATTGTGTTGGTTTGGACATGTGCAGAGGAGAGATGCTGAGTATATTGGAAAAAGGATATTAAGGATAGAGCTGCCAGGTAAGAGGAAAAGAGGAAGGCCTAAGAGGAGGATTATGGATGTGGTGAGAGAGGACATGCAGGTGATGGGTGTAACAGAACAAGATGCAGAGGACAGAAAGATATGGAAGAAGATGATCTGCTGTGGCAACCCCAAACTGGAGCACCCAAAAGAAAAAGGAGAATATATAGTAATGAAAGAGACAAAAAGATTATAAATCTTGGGTGCACCCTAAGGCTAAACCTGTATAATGAAAACAAAACGTGGGTTCAAAACTCTTTAACACTAGAATCCTTGAAGCCTACAAAAAAACATAATCCTGGGCCACCTTACATTCCTTCGAATCTCTCCATTAGCATGTTTTGTGTTGCAAATGTGTCGATCAGCAGAAGTAGCTTGCTATCCCTTCCCCCACCACCACAGCTCAACTCGGGCAAAAAAGTTCTCCCAGCGCAAGTCTGTTTATCTGGGGGTGAGGTGTCTGGAGTTTTATAGGGAAAATAATCATAATCAAGAGGTTGCCGGTTCATTTTCGGGTGCTTCCCAGAAATACCGTTTTGAGTAGTGAGCTGCTCTCATTGTTACTATTATACAGTACAATAAAAATATACATTTGATTTGAGTCTGTAACAGCCGGTGTAAATTTATGGTACTTGTAAATGTTAGTGTTTTTTTTTTTATTCAGTTGTTTTCTCAAATAAAAACGTGCTATAACAGAGGTGAACTCAGATGAGGATGAGGGTTCTATAGAACAAAAGCCCTCCCTGCAATGAAACAGCAGAGCTTACAGAGCTCACCAAGGTATCATTCAAGGTTCCGTTTGTGGTTATGTTTTGTGATGGTCTTTATATGAAAAACATTTATATGTTACTTATATAAAAGCCACATTGAATGTTGTTTACCTATATTTATTTACTTATCTTTCTACAGCATAAAGTCAAAGTAGTCTGTAGAGCTTCCTGTGTTTGATCAACATAGGAATGTTGACAAAGTACATGTGCAATGCAATTTCAGTACGTAAATGATTTTAGCTGCAGGTGGAAGCTCCTGTCGCACTTTACAAAACTGTTGTTATGGTTCTGCCTTTGCCCAAAAACAGTTCCAGAAGCTTTATGACCTTAGTCTCGGAAAGACTTGGATCTTTTCCTGAATAATATTCCAAGAGACAGAGAAAGACCAGCTACTAATTTTTTTTTAAACTAACAATAAAACTCTAATAGCAAGTTCATATAGCTGTGGAACTTGACCATGCCTTACTTGTAGGATGGACCTCATAAAATTAAATAAAGTCCACTAATATAATGTGTTTATTTAGTTCAAAGGACAGAAGGATAAAATTTGGTCAGTCCGTACTCTTTGCTGGTACATTCACATCTAGACTATTAAATGCTTTAAGTGATTAATCATAATTTTCAATAGTAAAGAACCTTTCTATGAAAAGGACCCTCAGTGAAGTATGTCATTTTTTTCTCTTATTTGACAAGCAGACTTAACCCTAAATCCTTCTTCCTGATTAAAAAAAGAAAGAAAAAATTGTCTTTATTCACAAAACATCTCATCACATTTCAGCTTCTCAACTGCTCTCCCTGGTGGGGGTCACAGCACCACAGAATACTGTTCCTTTAATAGGCAGTGAGTGTATATTAATCAAAACCCCATCCATCTGGAATGTTTGTATGTTTCTCTAGATTCAGAAATTTATGAACCAGTATACAGTATATCTGTTGCCAAATGCCTTTTAGACATCCATTGCCAACCTGAATACTTTGGTCATCAATTATTCAGCTTCCCCTTTCAAGATAATGTGACAATCTCACGTAAACCCTCTCTGTTAGCTTATGTCTATCAGGCCTAAATGCTAAACAATGAAATTAATTATGGAAAAGACAAATTTGTCCCATATTTGAAAATACAATAAAAACAAATTTCCATTTTGATCCTTTTCCATGAATACTGCATCATTTTCAAAATGATGATTACACTGTGTTAAGGTAGCATTTTTCCCTGAATTTGCTTGTTTAAAATTAATAGTTTATTCCACTTTTCTTAACATCTGGCCTGTGCTGAGTGTCCACATTAGATACATCACTGATACTACTTGCTATCTTCTGCCCTGCTTATTTGCCTGCTGTGATTTTGTTGATTTCTACAGTTGGATGAGCATTGCTTTATAAATCCTGCTACTTATTATCCTTTTTTTATTCTATAATTGCAGTTTGCAAGATGAGAGCAGTAAGCACCTGTCAACACCAAGTGGCAGTACTACCAGAAGATGTTACTGGAGCTAAAAATGCAGTTTTTCCATTTGTCATATAAAGAACAGGAACAAACAGGAAAAGATGGAAAGATCCATTAACATTAACATAAACACACAAAGAAACTTTGTTTATTGGATGTTGGCAAATTAGCCGATTAAGTAGAAGCACCAACTCCAAAATAACAAGATAACATTTACTGGAAGATGCAGTTCTGAATGCTCAATAAAAAAAATGTTTTTTTTAAGATGAAGCAGGGGGTTGCAAATGGGACTGAATGACACTACAGAAGCTACAGTACATATAAGAATGTTGCAGTGATGTAGGAACAAAGCAGCACAACCATGCAATGGGTAAAATGAGCATGTCTATAGAAGACAACAGATCTCCATAACAAACCACATTGTGGTTTGAGGACACAAAGAAAACTTTAAGACTAGAGGTGAGGGTAATGTCTGCTAATACTTGAAGGGATATCAGTCGAGCAGGTGCTAAATATTGATTTTACAAATCTGTTATGAATGATCAAAAGATATATCTTTTGGACACTTTCTTCAGGAATAACATGACATATTGACATGGTGTGCACTTAAGGCATGTAAAAATCTAGACTTTAGAATCTGAACAAATAAACTGGGCATGTGTCACAGCTCCAAGCTGCACAGTTGTTGAGTATACAGAGGGTTTTCAATAACTACTATGAAAATCTCATTCAAATACGTTATTGATGATCACTTAATTGGCAAAGCAGAATAGAAGAACAAACCTTTAGAAAAAGTTTGGGGATTTACTCCAAAGATTCTGACTTGATTCGTAAGTAATAATGGGAGCAGTCAGATGGATGTCTCATCATTACAGTCACATACTATATTTCACCAGCATTTAAAAGTTTTGCAAATAGTGCAAATATGGCATTCAGAAAAAAACAACACATTTAAATTTAATTTTAATTTTGAATAAGACATAATGTGAGATTAGTAATAGAAAAAGGACTTTCAATGACATTTTGAAATGTTAGAAACAGCAGTTATTCACTTACCATACAGAGAGAAAAATTTCTAACAGATTTTGTCATGTCTTTAAGCAAGGCTCAAACAGAGCCAGATAGAGAGGAGGAAAAATTAGCTGAGCCATTTAAAATTTTTATTTTCATTTTGGCGCTGTTAGAAAGTGCATCCATGCAAAAGAAAGAGACTAGACAAACACTGACACCTGTAGCAGGACAGAAAGAATGGGATAACAGTATAAAACAATAACAATAAAAGAAAGTACACAAAAAATATTTTAGTAATTAGCATACAAGAAAACTGAATTATAGAAAACTGTACAATGTGTCAACAGGGAAATTGAGAGAAGCGAAATTAAACAAGCTGGACTGGACATGAAGAGTATGGAAAAGGTCAAATCCAAATTTGAAGGATAAACAAATCTTGCAAATATATGGCAAGAGTAACACTTGTGGATGCCATGAAACTGAGCAAGTAAAACATAAGTAACAAAGTCCAACACAGACCAACTGGAAGATGAAAACAGGAAAGGGTCTGAATTCAAAACACATATTGTATTGATCAAACATTAAAGGCTTACCAATACAGTGTTTGTTATGTACACAGCAATCTGTCATTTGGTTTTGATTACAGCTCCAGGATCTTTTCAAATTCTGGGTAGAGTACTGTCTATATGGGCTTTGCACAATCTGTAGTTCTGTGGGGGGTCTTCTATTGGTACTCTTATTGTTGTTTCACATTCCAAACAGGTGAAGGTAACATTAATTGATAATGTTAAATTAGATAGGTGCAAGTGGGATTGGGCACCCATGATTGGTTGCTGGAATGATCTCATGCATGCTGTTTAAATGTAATGTTTTAAGTGTGTTTGGAAAAAACTGAATGAGTGATTTTAATGGCGAATCAACACATATGAAGGAAAACAACATACCAAATTGGAATTTTCCATTTGGTAGACACACTGAATGCGTACCAGCAGTGACAATTCCGCAAAGAAATTATAAGTGCAGAACATAATAACTGAAACATGGATGAGATAGAAGAAATGAGATTGGTGGAAAAATAAATGCACAGGCTATATACACTTCTGCTTTAGTATTGCAGTTTTTTCATTTAGAACTTAGAGAACATCTGAGTTGCAAGAATGAGAATCAGCAGTAAGCTGCTTTAAGAGTTACAAAATAATTGATACACAATTGAGAAGAATAAACACAATCCGAAAATGCATTGTTACAAATGACTTTGTGTAGTGAACCAGAAGTAAATATTTTACGCATGAGTACTTGGAGTGAGGAGAACAGAAAGAGTAAGCAAGGTAGTAAATAAACAAAAAGGCGTAAACCGAGATGATTTTCAATCCATCCATCACTTATTTTCAAACTTACCTACTCCAGTTCAGGTTCATATGTGGCCCATACATTATGTGATAACATTGGGTATAAGGCAGGATTCTTCCCCAGACACAGCACCAGCCAATTTAGGTCATTCTCACATGCTGTTTAGCCGACTTCAAGCTGGAGTTAGCCACTCTACCATTAGAGTCAGATTGATGGAGTACTGCTGAGATAGTCATCTTCTGATAGGTTCTTTCATTTCATCAGTGGACTTCTGAAGGTTTGTTTGAGTGACAATAGATTTTTGATCTTGCCCAGTTGCTCAATTTGGCCGGACCTCTTCCATTTCACAATTATTGAGGCCACTGTGCTCCTAGGAATGCTCAAAGCTTTAGAAATGGTTTTATATTCTTGCCTTAATCTATGCCTCACCACAACTTTATTGTGGAGGTCTTTAGAGAGTTCCTTGGATTTCATGGTTTGTTTGTTTCTTACATACACAGGATGTACACTGTTTAGGATAACTGCCAAGGATAACAAAAACAAACAGGGTGCATCTGACCACAATTTAGAGAGCCATAGCAAAGAATACTTAGATAAATAAGTGATTTAACATTTGTAAATTTGTAAACTTTCTGAAAACATGCTTTCATTTCCATGCATTTATAGTCATTATGGGTTATTAAGTGTAGATTGGTGGACAGAAAAGGCAAATTTATCCATTTAAAATTAAATCTATAATAATTTAAAGTGAGCAGAAGTGACAGGGTGTAAATACTTTGTGAACCCACTGTACATCACGAATTATAATTATTCCCAGAAAAGGGAAATTACTGTTATTTTGTAAAAGTCCAAGGAGAGATAAAATAAAGCATAATTACAATTCTGCATTCTTTGCTTCATCTGACTCCAGTAACGCTTACATTGTTATGTTCAGGGTTTGTTGAATATATTTTGTACTTTTCACTTAAAGAGAATTCTAAAATTAAAAATGCAATGATATGTATATTTTTTATCAAAAAACTTTTTAAAACAGTATTATTGTGGTGTAACTGCAAACAAGCAGAGGAAAATTATAGCTGCTACAAGTTTAGGTTTGAGCGATTACCACTAACTACTTGATAGATGCTTCTGAAATACTTGCCTGTGATGAAAGCCAACTTCCTTACACTAAAGAACATGACCACCCAGGATTCTGTACCATACTGTTTGAAGAGAGATGACAACTAACATAAGTTATTAAGAACATTTGCTTCTTGTGTGTCATTGTTTCCTTCTAGTATTGCTGGAGTCTCTTTGTTTCTCTTATTTTTCTGCTTTCTTTGTTGTCTTGCTATTTCTCTTTGTACAGTCCTCTGAAATTGTTTGTTCTGATTTCTTGCATAAATTAAATAAATCTGTCTGCCATCCGCAGTGCGGTCATCTCAACTTTTTTGCCTTTTGCTAAATTTTAGTGTCAGGTCCCCCAATGTTTTGAAAGCAAACGTGGTTTTAATGACCACTCAAAGTATAAAACTAATTGTGACAATAATATACCAAACTACCTACTTACTATGATGTATTTCTGCAAAATCTATATAATTCACCGCTATAGCTCATTTACTTATTTTTATACCTCAGTGTATTTAAGATGTCTGAATTTTTTTTTGGTGAGAAGCTCCGATCTTTGCCTCTTTGACTTTTATGGTTCTAGTAAATTTCTTCTTTACTGATCTCTGGAAATAACATTATTTCTAGCATGTGAACTACTGGAGATTGAATACAAGTGATGTAACTCCTGAGTAGCAATGAAAAGTATACCACTGATAATGGACAGTCACAACTAGATTCTTACTTGCTTACTTCCTCTTCTCCTATTATGCAGTACAGTGTCAAGGTCATTACATTCGTTTTGGAAGCTAATTTAAGAAATTTGAAATCTAGAAAGTCAGTTCAATTTTGAAAAGAACAAGCCATTTTATCCAACAAAGTTCATCAATTCTATTCATCTAAGTTTGCCATCATAACAATAATTGTCACATTTTGAAGTTCCCTAAAGTCCTCCTGTCTAGCACACTACTTGGTAAATTATTCAATGTGTTCATATTGTTGTCTGTGTGAATTAAAACCTCTTAATTTTTGTGTAAAATTTATTTTTAATAATTTCATGTGTTTCATTGTTCTCATTAAATAATTTATTTTAAAATAACAGAATGAAATCACTATACTAATTCCCTTCATAATTTTAAAAGTTAAACTGCTCAGTCACAGTGAATCTAAGCAAACTTTTCTACTATTAGGGGTGTAGAGGAATGTTTCCAAAACAACAAATAGACAATGTGGTAAATCATGGCTAATCTTGCTTTGTTCCCCTCACATACATTAATGTGGAGATGTGTAGCTGGCTCTTCGCAATTACCTTACTAGCATGTTCTTTCGTATTGCTTCTCCTTTACTATATTCTTTTTAGTTCCTCAACCCCATCTAAGCACAAAGACTGCTAGTTCTCTCAAGCTTTCTATATTCTTCTCAGTCTGCCCTCCTACACATCAACTACCCTGGCTCACTAACCTCCCATCCTCTCAGGTAGGTTCTCATCACTTGATAGCTATGGCCCTTTTTTGACCAAACATGAGATTTGCCTGACCCCTGGAAAGAGCATTCTAGGATCCACTCTACTAATTATATTTCATAATTTTGAGCATTTCAATCATGTTGTCTCTTAATCATGTGTGCAAGCTTAGAAGTGACCCAATGAGACTTCTTAATCCAGTCTAGCTTTCCAGAGGTATCACCATACATTAAAAACAAATATATATTTAAAATGGTTGGATGCCTTTGTCACACATGACACGTGCGCATGGGGGGAAGCTAAAGGGCTTGAGTAAGGACAGTTCCGAGACATAGCGGGATGTGGCAGAGTCCACTGACTCTTTTTCTCCCTTGCCTACAGACCATTCACGAAAGATTCCATCTGGTCCTCTTGATGTCACTTCCGGGACCGAGCCAATGGAAGGAGACCTTGATGGCTCCGGCCCCTGTGATGTCACGTCCGGGCTCGAGCCAATGGAAGAAGACCAGAAGAGGGCTTACGCTCACCTCAGACCATGTGGGGGCGACCACCCTGGTTCCTTTGGGGGCCACAGGTACAGAGCTTTGAAGCTCTACCCTGTAGGGGCCCATGGCCACCGCCAGGGAGCACCCCAGTGCCTTGGGAGCCCTGGACCTCAGCACTTCCGCCAAACCCGGAAGTGCCAGGGAGAAGACAAGCAGAGATAACCGGAGTGCTTCTGGGTACGCTGCCGGCACTTCTGCCACACCGGGGAGTGCCGATGGAAGATTGGAGCACCTGGAGGACATCCAGGTGACTATAAAAGGGGCCGCCTCCTTTCATTCAAGGCTGGAGTTGGGAGGAGAAGGACAGAGGTGGTGGAGGAGGCAAGGAGGTGGTCTGAAGAGAGTGAGGCATTGTTGTGGCCAGGACTTTGGGGACTTTTGGGGGTTGCGGCACTTTTGTAAATATGGAGCACTTGGTGAATAAACGTGTGTTGGGTGACATTAACGTGTGCGCCTGTCTGTGTCTGGGCTGGCTTCCACAGCCTGTAATTGTTCAACTCCTACCTTTCATTTAAATCATGACCCTGCAGTTCATACATTTTTGCCTCTCTAAAAGGCATCTGGGTGAGTTCCTCTAATTATTTAATGTTTTGTCTCACATTTAGTGACTCTAAACTTGATTTATCTGGGATCTCTCATACATATAAGCCTCAAGGATACAAGCATTCATTAATCCAGACTCTGATTGCAATTGATTTTTATATTTGTTGGTTGATAGAAAGCCTTTCTTAAGTAAATAGTAATATCAAGTACACTTGACAGGAAGATCCTAAATTAGGTGTTAGTACATTGCATTTAAAAATCCCTTTTACTTTAGTTAATATAGTACTGCCCACATATCCGGACAGTAAAAAAACCAAAAAGTAGTGATAATAATGTCCAATATGGAGTCTGGATTTGAAACATGCTTATGAATTTCTTTTACAAAAGACTAGCTGTAAATGGAGAAGGGTATTGAGCAATTTATGTTATCACACTGATTAAAATAATACCAGAAAAGTCAGGACTCTCTTACTATTAACTTTTGAACATAGCATGGTACACTAAAAGGATGATTTCTCACATTTTTTTTACAGTATGAAAATTTTGCTGTAATCAGATGTTTCATAAGATGAATTTAATGCAATTGGTGAGATATAGCTTTAAATCTGTCTTGTTCAATATTATTTAATATTATCTTTTGTCTTTACACTGAAATACTCTCTATGTCAACTGTCACAGCAGGCTTAAAGTGCTTTTTTAATGGTAGGGCAGAACACTTTATTTCATTAGTCATTAGGACATATACTGTATAAGAAGAAACACTATTTTAAAATTACTGAAAACCCCTTCATTTAAGTGACTGCTTAGTTCCAACTGTTACAGAATCACAAGTTTAATGCAGTATTAAAAAGAAAAGAAAATGACTAACTGAAACCATAATGTTAATGTTGATGTGGTTGACTCACTTTCCTTAAGAGGTTTCTAGCCTTGTGAGGCAAAGTTCCCAGTCTGCTATTAATTTAAGTACTTCACCAGTTTACACATCAAGTAAAACAACATTTTAGTAAATAGTACAACAAAATGCTTAATCTTGTAACCCCTTACCCGGCCGGCAGCTACACCTCCAAGACCTGTGGCCTGGATTAATTGCTGAGGTTAAATCTTAATCAAGCCGTACCTTTAACAAATTAATTTTTTGTAATTCCCGGAACAAAATGGAACAGCCTCACCGTGTATCCTCGGCGATGGTGGAAAATGATCCGACCCCGGGGTCTGTCGTGATGAGGGTGTTGGAGTGAGTCCGGCGTAATGAAAGACAAACTGGATGGAAATGCGTGATGTGTAATACAGCAGGTACAAGTGGTTCGTGGTCGTAAAATGAATGTCTCCTTCTCTCTCTCCTCCTTTTTCCTTGTTTCCTCTTGATTGTTTTTATAGTCCTGTGACGAATGTAATTGATTAATTAAAAACTGGTGTTTTCCAGGTTTGGGGCTGCGATCTCCTTCCATCAAGGGGGACGGCATTCACTGACACACACAAACAGTAAACGGGACGATGGAAACAAGACGCACATGGTACGAACACAAACAACACTATTACTACTATGTAGCCCGCTACATCCCCCAACCTTGGACAAGGGAGGGCCAAAGTCTGCTTGATATTGGCCACATGAATAGTGTCAATCTTGGAGTTAGTGCCGATACCCCTTTGAATCTGGAAATTAACTGGACCGGTTTGTCACACGATTACTGCTGGACCTAACCATTTAGGCGCAAGCTTGGAGGAGAACCGCTTGCTGGCATCCGAGAGGTGGTGGGCTCTAGTCCAGACCAAGTCTCCTGGCTTGAAGTGCGCTTCCTTCCGCCGGGCATTATATAACCGGGCATCAGGGTCATCAAGGACTGAACTCGTGAACTGGGGACCTATCCGAGATGATGTTCTTCGGGACCCCCCAGCGGGTGAATATCTCATTCTTCAGGGTGGAGCTCACCTTGCTGGCACGGGCATCCGACAGTGCAAATAGCTCCACCCACTTAGAGAAATAATCCACTACCACCATCAGGACAGTCTTCCGTGAGCTGGTCATTGGGAATGGCCCCATCAGATCGACCCCCAAAGTCTCTCCTGGTCCAACTGCGATCGTCGATTGCAACATCCCTGATGGTTTACCAGGTGGGTTCTTCAGCTGTTGACACGTGTGGCAGTTCTTCACGTGGCGGCAAACATCTGTCCAGACCGATGGCCACCATGCCACCCCCAGAATCTTCAAGAGGGTTTTCGTCCAGCCAAGATGACCACCTAAAGGGCTGTCATGAAAAAAGTTTAAAAATTCGGGGATGAGCGCCTCCGGGACCACAAGTTGTTGTTGCAGGCCCCCCAAAGATGATGGAATAGATCTATACAGAATTCCCTGGAGGTCCACAAAGTGTACCCGGTCAGTGAGCTGTTTATCCAGCTCCTTCCGAATATTTTGGCAAAAAGGGCTGGAAGCTTGTGCTTGGGCCAGATCATAAAGAGTATTAGGTAGTGATGGAAATACCTTCTTCGCTTCTGCCAAGCACACCATCCACGAGGACTCTGATACCCTAGACAGAGCGTCAGGCACGATGTTACTACAGCCCTTCGGGTACGTCACCTTGAAGGTGAAATTCTGGAGGCGCAGCACCCACCTGGTCATTCAGGAAGATGTCTTCGGGTGATTAAACACCCAGGTCAGAGCATGATGGTCTGTGTACACTTCAAAATCAACCACTTCTAGAAAATTTTTCAATTTTTGCACGGCCCACACTACCGCCAGGCACTCCTTTTCTGCTGTTGAGTAATTGAGCTCGGCGCCGTGCAGCGCTTGCGAAGCATATGCAATGACGTGCTCTTCCTGGTTCTTTTTTTGGATGAGCACGGCCCTGAGCCCCAGGTTGAAAAGTGGCACCAGCGTTCTTTAGGCCAAATGGCATGGTTTTAAATTGGAACAAGCCCTCAGGGGTGATTACGGCCGTCTTCTTTTTACTCCCCTCATCCATCGGCACCTGCCAATAGCCACTGCGGAGGTCCAATGTACTAAAGACAGCTGCTCCATGCAGCGACTCGAGTATTTCATGAACCAGGGGCATGGGATATGCGTCCAGGTTTGTCTTTGCGTTCACACCCCTGTAGTCCACGCAGAAACGAAAGGTGTCATCTGTTTTCTTTACCAGGACTACAGGGGACGCCCAGGAGGAGAATGATGGTTCAATTATTCCCTCGGCGAGCATTTTGTCTAGATGTTGTTTAATAATATCCTTCTTCAGTGGAGAAACTCGATACGCCCGGTGTCTCACAGGGACTTCATCGGAGGTATGAATCACATGGGTAACCCCCCGTGCGAATCCTAATTTCTCTGTCCATACCACCAACCACTTCTTCAGGACTGGCCTGACCTCTTCGGGTTGTTCCTCCACTGGGGCAGCCGCCGAGGTTTGATTTTCCCTCCTCACTGCTGCATAAAAGTTGAGTGGCTTCAGACTTAAGTCTTCCCTAGGTTTATGTACAAAACCGTATACCCCCTGGGACAGAGATGAATAGTCATCTTCATTGCTGTTAAAGAATCTAGCCCAAGGAGTAACGGGATGGACAGGTGCCGGTAACCCAGAACGTAGATCTCCATTTCCCAGGTGGTGAACAGTACGCTGTACCTCAGGGGGACTCTGCCCAAAGCCTTGTGTTCACTTCCATCCGCCAACAAGAATCGGACAGATGGGGCAGGTGTCATTTTATCTGACAGTCGGCAAATCTTCCTCCAAATACTATGTCTGATGAGGGTATGATGGCTTCCGGTGTCCACCACCGCATCCACCAGCCACCCCCGCAGCGACACTGGGATGACCAGGAGGGACGCACTGACCTGCATAATCGTGAGATCGGCCTCCGACTGGCCTGGGACTGGGTTTCTTTTGTACTGGACTGTATTTTACTCCAGCACGACTTGGAGTTACCTCAGTCCCGCTCCACCTGTGAGCCAACCCTAACCAGATCTTCAACCGACCCCACAACCCCCCTGAGACACCTAGCTAGCCGCGGGTTACAGGCATTAAGGATGCGGCAGACCACCTCTTCTTCGGACATGGCCGGCCGCCACTTTAAACACAAAGCCCTATATTCATAGGCAAAGTCCCGGATGGAATGTGTTGAAAGTTGCACCATGGATCGCAGCGTGTCTTCAAGTTCGGTCTCATAATCCTCAGGAAGAAAAGCTGCGAGGAAAGCTTGTCGAAAGGATCCCCAGTCCGTGATGTTTTTCTTCGCGGTCAGCCACCAGCTGCGCACTGGCCCAGAAAGGGAGGCCCCTTTCACTCCCAAAAGTTCTTCAACTGTCAAAGGCGTGACAGCCAAATACGCCTCCCCTTCTTCCACAAAGTTGAGGGCATCATCTGTAGAATATTGAGCCCCCAGCTTGTTTCCTCTTGATTGTTTTTATAGTCCTGTGACGAATGTAATTGATTAATTGAAAACCGGTGTTTTCCAGGTTTGGGGCTGCAATCTCCTTCCATCATCCGTCCCCCTTTACGGGGACGACATTTACTGACACACACAAACAGTAAACAGGACGATGGAAACAAGACGCACATGGTACGAACACAAACAACACTATTACTACTATGTAGCCCCGCTACAATCTCATTTTTACTATTTCTTTATTCATATTTTGCAAGTCATAATTGGCATTTTATTGAAATTTCCATGATGAATCAAATCGGTTTTTGAGTTCCAGATCCTCCATGCATACAGAAAAGTAACAGTAAGCTTTAACAGAAACTGCATTTTACTACATTAACTAAGGGGTTATAAAAACGTAAATTAGATTTAATGTTGATTTTTTATAAAAAAAAATTCATTAAAAGACAGTACATGAAAAAGGGCCTTATATTAGGTTTGAATGTGTTTTTGATATGTTACTTTTCATTTAGAAGATCAACTAAAATAAAAATTAATTACTCATACAAACAGAAATTATAAAGAAGTCATTGCTCAGTTGGCAGCCTTCCCAATAATGCACTGGTGAGTCAGAAAAGTCAAACCTACTACAGCTGTCCTGTCAGAGACAAAGAGATATGAGAAATCATTCAGATTAGCCCATTTATTTTATTTACCATCCTGTTAAAACTTAATTGGAACTCGTAAAGGAATCTTTTTCTCTATTATGCAGATACTAAGTTGCATTACATACATATGTTTTTTGTAAGACACAAAAGTGAACTTCTATGATTCACTATGAATATAAATGATACAGTACTAAGTTAATGACATTACATTTCCAGTGAATGTCATCAAAAGGTTGTTAGTGTAAAGTGCTATGAGGAAATGGCAATTTTATTTTAACATTACCATACCATTTTCTAAGACCACTTAATCCTGAGCAGGATTGTGGTTGCTATCTCAGCAAACATAGGGTGCTAGAGTGCAGGCCACCATTCCTTCAAAGGGAACTTTTTATATTTAGGATACAGTATTTATATGTGGATCTAGAAATTAACAATTGACATTCCACATTAACATAAGTAAATGTTACAACAATCAAACTGAAATGAAGTAGTAGTAACAAAGATCATATATTTCACAATAAAAAACATTATTCTTATATGTAACAGTATCTAGCATGTAGCCTTCTTAGCACCAAAACACAAATGTAATGGATCTTTACTACAATAAAATTAAACTTCAATGAATGCTGCAACACCGATACCATCCCAGGACACGGAATTCCCTTATAATCTGTAATGAAATCACTTACTTTATATTTACACACACTTCAAAAGAAACAAGCTCTAAACACATCAGTGTCCTACTCACTGTATTGTGACATGACATTTATCACCTCCTAAGCAGGACCATGTAGACACCAGTGAATTCCAGAAGAGGCAGAGTGATGCTGCACACCTTTTTCCAATGAATCAGATAGTCAGCCTTTTTAACAACAATTAGTGAATGAAATATGTGACAAAAACAAATACATTAAATGATCGTTTTCAAAATCCAGGCAATTTATCTGCAGCTGCAAAGTACTTTGATCAGGTGGACATGGCATCCTGAAAAACTGGAGAAAGAAAACAGAAAAATGTTGTGGTTAGATACACTTAAAAATCTATAAAGTGTATGAAATTGCAGTGCCTATTGTAATGTATTAAGAGTACAAAAAAGGAATTAAGTCAAGGTCAAAAAAAAGAAGTTAACTTTTCAGAGTTTTTGACATGTTCCACGGTGATGGAGGAAAAGTAGACCTCACCAGTTATTTTATGCTTGATTTTCAGAATAATAAGCACACCTTAAAGCAAAGTGATAAGTGGTAGTGCAGCTGCTTTATTGTTATATTATTTGGAAAAATCAGAAGAGGTAGCTCTAACAGATAACCAAAAAATATATACTTTTTTTAAAAGAAAACCAAACAATAAATGGAAGACCTTTGCTATTTCTTAGAGAAGATTTTTGTTTTTTTTCTTTATCATCTGGTACCTGACTAAGTAGAATTTATAGAACGAATTACTAGAGGATGTGTGGGTCTGGAGTTGACTGGAATTTTTTTTGCAATGTTTGTGCATTTTTTTATTTCTTTTATTTGTATTTTTTTAGGAGTATTTTCTAGCTATCTTCCATTGTTTCTATGTACTGAAGATAGCCACCATTTCATGTTTTCAAAGGGTGTCTAATTTGAGACACAAAAAAGCTGATCTGGAGGCACTGTCGGTCTGTTCTCCTTTCTTTTTTTTACATTAATTAAAATTTTGAAATCTTTGCCTCATATTTGCCACCATGTTATTTTAGCTCAATTTTAGTACCTAGTTAAATTAGGCAGTCGCCCATGATAACTTTGTCATAGTCAGAGGAAGAAATGAGCTCTTGAGCTTTGCTCTTTAGCTTCCTATTGTTCAGAATAGTGATTGGGCTTAAGGATTTTGAAACACCTATCCTCTTTTTAGACTTTGTCTCTGTTACTGCCAAAATGAAGAAGATTCAGTGGCACTTTTTTTACACACACATATATATAAACTGTTCAAAAAAATAAAATGAACACTTTGAAAATACATCAGATCTCAATGAGAAAAAATCATGCTAGATATATATACTGATAAGGACTGGGTAATGTGGTAGGAATGAAAGAATGCCACATCGTTTGATGGAAATGAAAATTATCAACCTTTAGAGGGATGAATTCAAGGACACATCGAAAATCAAACTAAAAAAATGATGTGGCAGGCTAGTCCATTTTGCAGAAATTTCATTGCAGCAACTCAAAATCATACTCAGTAGTTTGTATGGCCCCCACATGCTTGTCTACATGCCTGACAACATCGGGGCATGTTCCTAATGAGACAGCGGATCGGGTCTTGGGGGATCTCCTCCCAGATCTGGACCAGTGCATCACTGAGCTCCTGGACAGTCTGAGTTGCAACCTGGTGGTGTCGGATGGACCAAAACATAATGTCCCAGAGGTGTTGTAATGGATTTAGGTCAGGCAACTGTGGGGGCCAGTCAATGGTATCAATTCCTTCGTCCTCCAGGAAATGCCTGCATACTCTCGCCATATGAGGCCAGGCATTGTCGTGCACCAGGAGGAACCCACTGTACCAGCATAGGATCTGACAATGTGTCCAAGGATTTCATTCCAATACCTAATGGCAGTCAAGGTGCCATTGTCTAGGCTGTAGAGGTCTGTCCATACCTCTATGGATATGCCTCCCTAGACCATCACTGACCCTCCACCAAACCGGTTATGTTCAATGATGTTATAGGCAGCATAACGTTTTCCATGGCTTCTCCAGACCCTTTCACACCTGTTACATGTGCTCAGGGTGAACCTGCTCTCATCTGTGAAAAACACAGGGTGCCAGTTGTGGACCTGCCAATTGTGGTATTCTATATCAAATGCCAGTCGAGCACTACGGTGCCGGGCAGTGAGCACAGGACCCAGTAGAGGACATTGGGCCCTTAGGCCACCCTCATGAAGTCTGTTTCTGATTGTTTGATCAGCAACATCCACAATAGTGGCCTGCTGGAGATCATTTTGTAGGGCTCAGTTCTCATCCTGTTCCTCCTTGCCCAAAGGAGCAGATACCAGTCCTGCTGATGGGTTAAGGACCTTCTACGACCCTGTCCAGCTCTCCTAGAGTAAACTGCCTGTCTTCTGGAATCTCTTCCATGCTCTTGAGACTGTGCTGGGAGACACAGCTAACCGTCTGGCAAAGGCATGTATTGATGTGCCATCCTGGAGAAGTTGGACTACCTGTGCAACCTCTCTAGGGTCCAGGTATTGCCTCATGTTACCAGTAGTGACACTGACAATAGGCAAATGCAAAACTAATAAAAGAATAGTCAGAAAAGATAAGGAGGGGAAAATGTCAATGGCTTCCACCTGTTAAACCATTCCTGGGGAATTTTATTAACACCAAAGCAGCTGAAACTGATTAACAACCCCATCTGCTACTTAACTGACCAGATCAATATACCAGAAGTTTCATTACTCATCATTCCCCACAACAGTACAGTCCAAGCACAAAATAGTCAAGTAAGCACAGTCCTTTCTTTCTTCTTGTCTCTCTCTTTCTGGTCTTCACTCCATTCATCCTCACAAGCTTTGTCTATCTCCTCCCAACTCTGGCTCCTCAAATGGAGTAAGATGGTACCTTTTATAGCACACCAGCAAACAGCTCCAGGTGTTCTCTGACCTTCTTAGCAGCACTTCCGGGTGTGGAGGAAATACTGCCTTAAAGGGCTCCATTGTCTCTGCAGCACCCCCTGGCAATACCCATGGAACCCAGAAGGGCTGCTCCAAACTTCAACTCCTAGCAGGGACGTGCAAAATTGCTGAACTGGCGCATTTCCTGTTCAAATACAGGAGAGAAACGCAAGGTGCGGTAGCGACAAGCTGAGCCTCATCTCGGACTGCGCCCTCCCTCACACACTGAATTGATGCATGCAATTGGCGCATGCCTGCTGCTATCTCTCTGTATGTCGCCAATATAATGTCTGCAGACACTTTTATTATACACCCTGACTTTCAACAGTTTGGCTAATATCTCTAATGAATGTGTATGACATATTTAGTCTTGATGATCGGACATAAAACCACAGTGAAAAAGCATAAGGTGAGGAAGACAGTTCTAGGGGAAAAGGGATGGGGGAAAAGTTAAACCTTTGTACAACACTGGCTCCATCATGTAGCATGAGCTTGGCAAGTATGATTGTGCTGGAAGTTGTGCAAACAGTTGCTAACTTTGACATGCCCAACGATTTTCAGTCAGGTAAATAGGTCTGAAAACGAGATCAGAAACTACAGTTGGAAAGTCTGACATGCCCAGTGACTAAAAGTCATGTAATGTAACATTGGCTTAAACGGTTTATAAAGCTGTAAACTTTATTTGCTCCAGCTGTTTTGACTCCAGTTCTGCCTTCTCTTCAGTTTAGGTTATTTTTTGTTTGTTATTCATTTCAGCTCCATTGCTTATGTTCCGGTTGCATTTTGTTCTTTATTTTTATTCATACCACTTTTTAAATCTTATTTTCTGTCTTTAGAATTTAATTATTATAAACTATTTTCAGGTGATGCAATCACTTGAGAGGACTAATTAAATTGCCATAACAGTATGTCTGGGCATGGACTTTTTGGCTTGATTTCCCATTTTACAATAAAAATGTTCTTTCCTTCTCTCCCAAATACCTCTTTGTAATCATGTTTATGAGGTTTGCCTATTAGAAGTTTTTGTAAAAGCACCTTTTGATTATTTTGACAATTTTTGGACCTTAGCTTGCTATTTATCTGTATTTCTCTCTATATATTTATATATTCTGTTAATAGTTATGAACCTATCTAGGTTTTTCTAGAGAATTTTTGTTTAGGCTTTTGGTACTTTGGGCATTTTTAAAGATATATTCAAATGTAAGTAATTAGTTTGGTATTTCTGTTTTTTAACTATTGTTTTTTTTATTTCATGAGGTACTTATTTTTATTATTCTGTTTAGTTAATTGTTTACTCATTAAAGTTTAAAGATTTGTATTACTTCTAATTGTTAAATGAATTATTTAAGAAAGCAGTGACCTTCACCAGTTTGAGCAAATGAAATGAAATTATTTAAGAAACATTATTGTTAATATTTGCAAATACAGGGTCCTTAAAAATGTATGCACACTTTTGTTATAAATACAATGTTTAGTAAGACAACAACAACAACAGTATTTATTTATATAGCACATTTTCATACAAATAATGTAGCTCAAAGTGCTTTACATGATGAAAACAAGATAAATAAAAGACAAAGTAAGAATTAAAATAAGACAACACTAATTAACATAGAATAAGAGTAAGGTCCGATGGCCAGGGAGGACAGTAAAAACAAACAAAAAAAAAAAAACTCCAGAAGGCTGGAGAGAAAAATTAAAATATGCAGGGGTTCCAGGCCATGAGACCGCCCAGCACCCTCTGGGTATTCTACCTAACATAAATGAACAGTCCTCTTTCTATTTAGGGTTCTTATGGAAGGACTTGATGATGATGGTCATGTAGACTTCTGGCTTTTAATCCATTGATGTAGGAATATCATGGTGCTTTGATTAGGTGGTGGTGGCGCAGATCGCCACCACAGAAAACCGGGAAAAGAAACAGAAGAGAGAGTAGGGGTTATAACGGATTTTATAGCCACCATGAATAGTTATTATAATGAACTGAATATATAGAGAGTATCAGGATTAAATTAAGGTGAAGTTATGAGAAGGCCATGTTAAAGTAATGTGTTTTCAGCAGTTTTTTAAAGTGCTCCACTGTATTAGCCTGGCAAAATCCTATTGGCAGGCTATTCCAGATTTTAGGTGCATAACAGCAGAAGGCCACCTCACCACTTCTTTTAAGTTTTGCTCTTGGAATGCTAAGTAGACACTCATTTGAGGATCTAAGGTTACGATTTGGAATATAGGGTGTCAGACATTCTGATATATAAGACGGGGCGAGAATATTTAAGGCTTTGTAAACCATAAGCAGTATTTTAAAAGTCAATTCTGAATGACACAGGTAACCAGTGTTGTGACACAAAACTGGAGAAATGTGCTCGGATTTTCTTTTCCTAGTTAGGATTCTAGCAGCTGCATTCTGCACTAGTTGCAAATGATTTATGTCTTCTTTGGGTAGTCCTGATAGGAGTGTGTTACAGTAATCTAGACAACTGAAAACAAAAGCGTGAACTAATTTCTCAGCATCTTTCAGTGTTATAAGAGGTCTAACATTTGCTAAGTTTCTTAAGTGAAAAAATGCTGTCCTAGTGGTCTGATTAATATGCGATTTAAAATTCAGGTTACAGTCAACAGTTACCCCTAAATTCTTTACCTCTGTCTTGACTTTTAATCCTAATGCATCAAGTTTATTTCTAATAGCCCCATTGTATCCATTATTGCCAATCACAAAAATTTCTGTTTTCTCTTTATTTAGCTTGAGAAAATGACTATTCATCCAATTAGAAACACAAGTAAGACATTGTGCTAGTGAAATAACAGAGTCAGGGTCATCAGGGGCTATTGATAAATACAGTTGTGTGTCATCAGTATAGCTGTGGTAGCTCACATTATGCCCCAAGATAATCTGACCTAATGAAAGCATGTAGATCGAAAAGAACAGCGGACCCAGGATAGAGCTTTGTGGAACACCATATAGAATATCATGTGACTTTGAGTTGTAATTACCACAACTAACAAAGAATTTTGTACCTGTCAGGTAGGATTCAAACCAATTTAAGACACTGCCAGAGAGGCCCACCCACTGACTAAGGCGATTTCTAAAAATGTTGTGATCAATGGTGTCAAATGTGGCATTCAGATCTAAGAGGATAAGAACAGATAAATGGCCTTTGTCTGCATTTACCCGTAAGTCATTTACTATTTAAACGAGCGTAGTTTCTGTGCTGTGATTTGTTTTAAAACCTGAGTGAAATTTATCAAGAATAGCATGTTTATTGAGGTGGCTATTTAACTGCATAATGACTGCCTTCTCTAAAATTTTACTTAAGAAAGGCAAGTTAGAAATGGGTCTAAAATTTTCAAAACCAGAGGGGTCAAGATTATTTTTCTTGAGTAGGGGTTTAACTACAGCAGTCTTAAGACAGTCTGGGAACACCCCCGTATCTAATGACGAGTTTGCTATGTCAAGAATATTATCAATTAGTAGGCCCGATACTTTTTTGAAAAAACTTGTTGGTATTGGGTCAAGGACGCAAGTGGAGGGTCTCAGCTGGGAAATTATTTTATATAAAATGAAATCTATCCTGGTGAATGAATTTAATTTGTTTATTACGGAGTTCTGGGGCTTAGCAGGATCCGCAGTGGGGAGATATACTATATTATTTCTAATATCATTAATTTTTTTGATTGAAAAATACAGCAATACCCTCACAGGTTTCACTGGAAGTATTTTGGAGGCATTCCTTTATGTTACCTGGGCTTAGCAGGCGATCAATTGTACAGAACAAGACTCTGGGATTACTAGCATTGTTATTTATAATCTTAGAGAAATAGCAGCACTTCTCAAGATGAACTGTGCTATTGTATTCTGTTATTTTAACCTTCAATATTTCATAGTTGATAGTTAGTTTAGTTTTTCTCCATTTACGCTCAGCTCTACGGCATGTTCTCTTTAAATCAGACACTCTTTGGGTCTTCCATGGTATAACAACGCTAGAAGATTTTTTAACTGTCTTTTTAGGACCAACTATGTCAACAGCAGCTCTCACCTTACTATTAAATTTTTCCACCTTACTGTTTACATTATCCTCACTATTATAAGTTAGCACTATAAACGGACTGATTGCTTAGAATGTTTGTAAGTTTTAAAGCTGCTGATGAATCAAAGAAGAGTTTTTTAACAATGTGTTTCTCATGAATGTTTTCTATCAATATTTCTATTCTGATAGACCAATATCAATGACCTGCTTTACATCAACTTTTAGTCCTTTGGTAATTACTAAGTCTAACGTATGATCTGCTTTATGTGTAGGCTGATTAACGAGCTGTCTCAAATCGAAAGAGTCCAGGAGGTTCATGAATTCTTTTACTTTTTGGTTACACTGATTATCGATATGAAAGTTAAAGTCGCCAACTATTAAGAGTGTGTCATAGTTCATAATTAAAATTGACATTAAGTCTGAGAATTCCTTAAAGAAAAACACGTTAAATTTAGGAGGTCTATACATGGATAATACTAGAAAGTGAGAATCTCCATGAATAATAATGATACTAGGTACTCAAAGGACTTGAATTTACCAAAACTGACATCTTTACACTTTAACTGGCTCAAGTAAATGTTTGCTAGACCACTGCCTCTCTTTACATGGTGATCCGCACGAGTAAAACTGTAATTCGGAGGCGCAGATTCGATTAAAACAGCCACGCCATTTGAGCTAAGCCACGTTTCACTTAGTGCAATAAAATCAATTTTTCTATCACTAATAAGATCGTTGATAAAAAACATCTTCTTAGTTAATGCTCTAACACTTAATAGTGCCATATTTAATGTTTTGGAGTAACAGAGCTGAATTCTATGTGCGTTATTGGTATTTGGAACAGAAACCAATTTATTTTTGTTAGCGCTGCTCTGTGTGTATTTTTTATTTAATCTATAATCTTTTTTTATAGTTTTAATACATTGTTCATCTAAAGTAGTAGTTGTAATTAAATTATTAGTGTTTATGCCGCAATGCGTAGATATTTTATGTGCATTGAGATTGGTTATTAGAGTATTAATGTTGTGCATTTTTATGGAAGACTTTGTTAAGCAATTATCATGTCCTAGCAAAGCATTAGTATTACGGAAGGGGTTAAGAGTAGAAATAGATAGTCAAGATAGACGAATTACCTTAGCGATGTTTTCAGAGAGGACCCGGGCACCGAATCTATTCGGATGCAGGCCATCCCGCTTGAAGAAACGTGGCCTTTCCCAGAAGAGGTCCCAGTTGTCGATGAACCCAATGTCTTGATTCTCGCAGAAGCCTTTCAGCCAGTTGTTTAATCCCAGCAGACAACTGTAGTATTCATTTGATCATCTAACGAGAGGTAGTGGACCCGAGATGAAGATCCTTGCCGACGGAGCCCTCTCCTTCGTGTCTTTAATTAGTGCTGTGAAGTCAGCCTTGAGAATCTCTGAATGTCGGTGCCTCAAGTCGTTTACGCTGGCATGTAATACAATGGATCCTACTGCCCTGTTCTTGTGCTTCTCATAGACTGTCGGCGCACGTCTCATCACATCTCAGACACGAGCACCGGGAAAACAAGAAACAAAAGATTTCCGATTAGGGCATGTGATATTGAGATTTCTTACAATTGAATCACCCATTATGATTACCTCACCCGGGGCTGAAAGCAAACTGGAGACGCAGAGAGGGTCGAACTGGTTCTGGGTTGAGATGCTTGCCTGTGCCGATGGAGGTGTTCTAGCCTTGAACTCCCGCCTGCATTGCTGAAACACGCCGAGGTCATCATTGGTGGCGTCGTCGCTCCGATGGGGCACGGTGGTGAAGCTTACTTGTCCTTGGAGTTCTTCTACAATGACAGCAACGAGATTCATTTCACGGTTGGCCATTGTCTGCTACTGCTTTCGCTTTGTGCCCTAGGAAAGAATGAGAAAGATTGGTTAGCATGTAATCAGACAACACTGCAACTAGTGCAATTTATTTGAACTTAATGCAGGAATTCATCATGCCATTCAAGAGGAGTTTGGGGTTGAGAACCAGTTTATTTCCAGCAGGATGCAGCATCTCCCCACTACAATTATGATGTGAGGGCCTTTTGACGAAAATCTACCAAACCAGTAGCTCTCGAGTTCACCAGACCTCATTTTTTTAATGTGGTCATATCAAACACAATGTTTATTTCACAAAACTGCAACAAATGATGAACAGAAAACAGTCATTGAAAGAGAATGCACCCAAATACCAAATTAAAAGATCTGTGATGTTTGCATATCCAATGGTCTGTGTTATCAGCAGTGCCTGGACCAGAGCAGCCAGTAGTTGGTAGTAGTAGTCTGGTCCAGGCACTGCTGATCTTATTCTTGTTTCAGCTGCTCCAGTTAGGGGTTGCCACAGTGGATCATCTTCTTCCGTATCGTCTTGTCATCTGCATCTTGCACTGTCACACCCATCACCTGCATGTCCTCGCCACATCCATAAACCTTCTCTTGGGCCTTCCTCTTTTCTTATTGCTTGGCACCTCTATCTTTAACATTCTTTTCCCAATATACCCAGCACATGCATTGGTTTGGACATGTGCAGAGAGATCCTGGGTATACTGGGAAAAGGATGTTAAAGATAGAGCACATGTGCCTGAACCAAAGAAACCAGTAGTTGGAACACTTGTGATTACTGATTCTACATTTGTCTTCTTTAATTTGAATTATAAAACTTAGACGTATATTAATAAACCTTTTATTTATGGTCATTCAGAGTGTGTATACAGTACATTTTTGGGACACCCGGTATTTAAGAAATTATATTGAACCTATTTATTTGGTTCTTAGTGTTCAGGAAATATTTTATAATGGTCTTACCCTCTCTTTAGAGGTCAATCACAACACTGGCTGAGCACTGGTTCCTTATGCAAATCGTTTCATGGTACAGAAAGGTGTAAAATCACACCCTAAAGTACTACAACAACAACAACATTTATTTATATAGCACATTTTCATACAAACAGTAGCTCAAAGTGCTTTACATATTAAAGAATAGAAAAATGAAAGACATAATTATAAAAAATAAATCAACATTAACATCGAATAAGAGTAAGGTTCAATGGCCAGGGGGGACAGAAAAAACAAAAAAAACTCCAGACGGCTGGAGAAAAATAAAATCTGTAGGGATTCCAGACCATGATACCGCCCAGTCCCCTCTGGGCATTCTACCTAACATAAATGAAACAGCTAAATTAATAACAGACCTCAAAATCACTTGTATTTTTTGGATTTTAAATGTTGCTGGCATTGTCAGATACTTAAAGAGCGAATGAGAATTAAAGACCACACTCAGTACCTAGGTCCCATACAGTATGTAGGGCTGGTGCGTTAAATGATGCCACCTGAGGCAAGGTACATTTTTCTCCCTTCACCACCCCAATTTGTTCCCCTATATTATTTTTGGGAAAAAGTTGAAAGATTAAAATGATTACTTTTAATACAATTGAAAAAAACATATTAAGAACAAAAAGGTATAAATTGTTCATCTCTCTCCTGTTTGGCACCCCGACCAAAAATTTTAATTTTGTGTTTATGAAACCAAAATGAAACTTGGCTGTTTCTCTTATCCTATAAACTTCTCTAAATGCATTGGCAGTTTCATACTCTGTCCAACAAGCTGTCTGTCCTTTTTAATTAAACATAAGCATTCTACCTGTGAATAACACATTAATAACATTCCAAAAATGAACAACATTTTACAAAATTACATCTATACTAATAAAAGGCAAAGCCCTCACTGACTGACTGACTGACTGACTCACTCACTCACTGATTGACTCATCACTAATTCTCCAACTTCCCGTGTAGGTAGAAGGCCGATATTTGGCAGGCTCATTCCTTACAGCTTACTTACAAAAGTTAAGCAGGTTTCATTTCGAAATTCTACGTGTAACGGTCATAACTGAATCCTACTTACGTACATATATAGCGGACATGCGTCCCCCATGCCCACGCCTCCCACATAATTGAGTGCCTGCCCATATAAGGCCATCCTTCAGCAACAATCCAATAGACACGCTGCCGCTAAATATTCTTAGGCAAAAAAGTTAATACCGGGAATGCCTGTTAAACATCTTAGATTCACGAGTAGCGATTTGGGTGGTGATATGTCATTGAAATGTATTATTATCAGGCATGGTTTTAGGCACCTATGTCATCAGTAAGGCACCAGACAAAGCGACATCAAGGTTACTATTATGGAAGTTAATATAGAGCACAGATGCCATGAATGTAAGAGCAGTAATAAATAAAGTTCCCCTGCATACTTTAAAAGAAAGTCTCGCCATCATTTCATTTTTCACAATTTGTGAAAACAAGACGTGGTGTCAGAATAGAGGACAGTCATGGATTTTGTTGGAGTTCCCTCGCCACGAATTGACTGGGATTCTCTTAACCTGCCGGGAAAATGGAAAAAGTTCCGACAGCACGTGGAGCTCATGTTTTCTGGCCCGCTAAAAGGCAAAGACAAGAGTAAGAAATGCAGATACCTGCTCTAGTGGACTGTGGAAAAAGGAAGAGACATTTTTAACACATGGACTCTTACCCAGGAGGAAGCCAAGGTGCTGAAAACTTATTATGACCTTTTTGAGGCGTTTGTCATGCCTAAGGCCATTTTTGATCACTTTGTAACGGAGTTAAAATTGCTGGTGAAGGACTGTGCTTAAGCAAACGAAGATGAGATGGTCAGGGATACAATTGTGTTTGGCACAAACTCAGCCAAAGTGCGAAAGAAAGTGCTGGGTCTGAGCTAACATTAAATAAAGCCGTGGACATCGCATGATCACACAAGTTAGCACAACCACAGTTGAGAACCTTCGATGCATGTACTCCCATGCGGCTCACGTGAACTGACTGTGAACGCAGTACACAGATAACAAGCAAGAGCTCCAAAGAGCAATGAACAAAAAACACAATTGCATTGCAAGCATTACACAATTGAGAAGGCAGCAAAAGAATATGAAGCAAGTGACGCATACAAGCATATTCATAAATGCAGCTACTGTGGAAACAAAGCACACAGTGGAAAAAGTCAATGTCCAGCTAAAAATGTGGTTAATTGAACCACTTCGCTAAAGTTTGCATGTCTGGGAAAGGTAAACCCGTGCTTGCAGTGTGTGATGTCTCAGATAAAGAGGAAGACGAGCTGTTTATTGATGCAGTAACAAAGGAACAACCCTCTGAAGCTGAACAAGCCTTTGTAGACATATCAATAGGAAAGCAAGATGTAAACCTTATGTTTAAATTAAGTTCATAGACACGCTGCCGCTAAATATTCGCAGCCAAATCCACAACTTAATACCGGGAATGCCTGTTAAACATCTTAGATTCACGAGTACCGATTTGGGTAGTGAACACTTCAATGAATGAAACCTGTTATCTTTACAACGGTTGACAAACACGGAATGTAACTTGAACACAACACATCCTCCAAATACGAACCTGATTGAAAGAAATAATGATAATCAAATCCATGATGACAGCAACACCCATAACAGTTACAAAACAATTACATTGACAATCATGTTACGTTATTTTTAAAATGTTTTCTTTTTCATAATTTCTTTAACACACTACTTCTCCTCTGCAAAGCGCGGGTATTTTGCTAGTAATCAATAAATACTCAGTTCTACTTACTCAGAAGCTTTTGGCTCTTGGTAACATAAGTGTTCAGCACTTCACCAAGGTACAAACATAAAAGAATATGCCTAAATTATTTATTTATTTTTGTAACAGTGAGGTTGAAGCTCCCAGTTCCAGTCTATACTCAGCTGGTAGTACAAAGATGTAACAAACAGAATGGACAACAGATAGAAAACACAAGCAAAAGTCAAACTAAACATGAAATAGTATTCTCCTTGGGAATACCACAGACTCACTATGACCTCAAATATTACCAACCTTTAGGCCCTCTTGTCCTCCAAGTGTACTTTCTTTCTTCTTCAATACAGAGGCCTTGGTTTGAAAATTATGCCGTGTTTTTCTAATAGTATTGTTTGACATTATACGTAAACCTGTGTATGTACACTTATGACTATGCATTTTTCACAACATGTAAGATGACATCAATGTACAATGTTTCTATCACCAAACCAAATAGAAGAAATAAAAACAAATACAAACTGTAATATTTGCATTAAGCTCCAGTGGGGCAGATGATGTAGAAAACAGCTTCCCTCAGTAATTTGTTATTATTAAATTGGTTATAACAACCGTCAGCTTTGTCTTAGACATTGTGTTCCTTTTTTATCATAGGATGCATGCAATCACTTATCTGTAATAATATTACTTCTTAGATTATGTGTAATTGTCCTAATGCTGGGTGCTTCAAGTATGTTTCTAGCTGAGGTGCTGAAACAACTGGCCTGTACTAGGTCAAGTTTTACAGTAGGGGTTGAAGGTGACTGTCTATACTTGTGGTTTTGATCTTTTCCCAGTCAAGGCCAATCAGCACATGCCAGCAAATAACTACAAAAAGTCCAGAAAAAATTGCTCACTGGCCTAAATGAACAGCAAACAACTGCCTGCTTTGTAGTTAGCACTGATATGGAATGAACAGTATGAAGCTCAAGTTGTACAGTGTGTGTTATTTCCATGTTATTATTTGGTTTTAAACGTGAGTGTGGTGTTATGGGTCCACAGCTCGTGGAGAAAAGGTCATTGATTTTAAATAAATAATCACCGCACCCGAGGCGGCTTCGTGAGGGGGCGGCGTTATAGCAGCAGCGGGCAGTCGTCGATGTGGGCGTTTCTCACCGTGTGCACAGGTGAGGAACTGCCCACATTCGTGATTGCTCCCGTGGCTAATACTGCAGCTGTGATGGCCCCTCACGTTTTTAAAAGAAGCGCAAGTCGGTTGGGGAGAAAGAGAGAGAATCGATCGGAGAGAAAGGAAAGGAGAGGACGGAGGTTACAGGGAGCGTGGAAGCAAGCGGTGCAGGAGAGAGACGGACACGCTGAGCGTGTGGTGAGCCGCGATCGAGCGCCGTGGGCAGCTGCGAGGAAGCTGGGTGTTAGGCCGACACCCAGGTGTTTGTGTAGATGTCGCTCCCGCTGAGCGATCTGGTAGCGGAGTGACAAGGTGAAAGCGACGGGCCGCAGAGAGGCCATGGAAAGGCAGCGGAAGTCGGAGACTTGGTGATGGAATCCCCAACGTGGGCGACCTGGCCGTTGAGGGTAATCAAGTCTCGGGGACTGGGATGAGTGCCAGACCGAAGCCAGGGATCGGGAGGTCTCCAGTCTCGAGCATGTGATGTAGGAGGGCAGCTGCAGAGAGCGTCTTGCCTGCTGCTAAGCCCGTACGGGATAAGCAGGTGAGACGCATACAGAAAAGAAGCACCAAGCTTATTTGTTGTTGTTTTTAAAGACAGCTTCCTGATCATTTTAACCTCTCGATTTTAAGGATTGTTTTTTCTATTGAGTTTTAACCCCCACGTGTTCTTTTAATGGATTATTTATTTTATTGAAGATCTGCACTATTTATTGGAACACTGTTTTTGATTTGATGGACAATTATAAATAAAAGCACTTTTGCACTTTTTACCTTCCCCTTGCTCAGATGCTTAATTTGCCTCCATTGACTAGCTCACTCGGCAACATTATCGACGGTGTTGGGTTCGAGTGCTTCCAATAGCAAAGGGAGTGTGGAGCCAGAACCCACATCGTCACAGTGAGATACTGCTGTTTTAGTTTAGGCAACTCATAGCCTAAGATGAGAGTGGTTGCGATGCTTTCATTTCAATTAACTTTGCATCCTGCATCCGATTAGGCAATTTCCAACCACAGGAACGTTTTTCAGGAACCAGGAACTTTTTAGAAACTCACCAAACTCACCTGTTATATTTGTAGTTTCCACAATATTTTGTAGCTCCTACTCCAGGAAATGTGCCTTCACACATTATACAGTTCATGTGTACATTTTGTCTTTTATTACTAAAACATGAAAAACTTTTCTGTTTTAACTATGTGTTTACATAGTTTGTTGTAGACACGGAGCACACATTAAATGTATGTATTCCAAATAACAATCTATTATTTCTAAAATTCCAGCACATCACTCCAAGATAATCAAGGCATGAAGTGGGAGAACGTATTGCCTTTTCTGCGGCAGTGGGGGGAGATGGTATAGCAGGCTGCTTGCTGCTTGTCTTCATTGGCATATTTACAAGACAAAAGACGCTGACGGAGAGGTGCGAAGGGATTTAAGGTGGGCCAGATTTATGGGTTTTTTGTAGGCTTTGGTAATTCTAATATTAAACCAAAAACTATTGTGGGTGAGGCTCTGGAAATAAGTTGTGAAAACAAGCATTGGCCTCATTGTACAAATCTATTAGCAGTATGGACTTAGCAGAATAATGGAGCTCCGCACTCCGCACCACACCACTCTTCATAGCCTGCCTGATGTGCAGTGCAATGCACCGTTTTAAAGGAATAAATTCCCCCATGAAGCTGCAATCACTTTGAAGGAATAAGGTAGGGTGGGTCCAATTTGAACTCCCGATTATGCTGCATTTCACTACACATCACTCTTCATAGCTACCTTCCTAATGTGTTAACCATATATCACATCAAAGAAATACTGTAAGTGGTGGAGGGAAGCCCTCCATGAAGTCCCCAAATGTACCTCATTTTGCACTGCATCCCTCTTCTTTGCACATCACATATTTTTGCATAAAGGTTACAAATTTTCAAAATAAACAAAATTTCTCAATGGCTTTTCAGATGTAAGCCCACTAATGCACATCTGATAGGATGCTTTCAATCTCTATAGCTTTGCTCTCTGTGAATTTAACAGTAGATTTGAAAAAAATCATGTTAATGCGAATGTGTGCATTACAAACGTTAAAAAGCACAAGAGAAATAGATGAATCCCAGTCCACAATTACCAGCACTAAAAGCAGCAAAGTCGAAAAATGATGCTTAAGGCAGAGAGCAAATGTGTTAAGCTAATGAGTTGCATGGACTTTGTGTAATCTTGTATTTCTTATTTAATATTTTTGCCATTCACCAGCCCTATTTGTCAGTACTGAATTAGCAATGACAACTCATCTCCTTTTCCCACCCTCTTTTTAATTTGCAAAAGACCTCTGGGTTCTGTCTATACATTTGTCAGTTACAGAGTAAGACTTGCTCCAGACCAGCATAATTTGACTTTTAATGTAAAAACTTAAAAGTAATAACCATTGTATCCACAAAGGATAGGATGCTAAAAAAGAAAATGAAGTAATTGGTTTACATGAATGCTGATTATACCTGTGATGGATCAGTATTGGACCCAGTATTCACAATAAAAACTACACTGCAGTTAGGAAAGTAAAATATCTTGTTTTCTGTATCTGGCAGAGAAACAATGACATAACAGAAGCTGTCATCATTATATCAAATGCATAATAACCTTTCCAGGTGTCCAACTAATATGTATGCTCTGGAGTATATAAGCTTAGATACTACTTTCATACTTCAGGATTACTGGAGATAAGACATATTAATACTGAATCCTTGGAAGGCACATTGTGAAAGAGCTGCAAATTTATCGAAGATTCCAAGCATCTGCAATTCGTAGAAAAAAAATGAAATTGCGTCATCAATTGCATTTTCTGTACTTGAACATATACAGCTAGAAATCGATGACTGACAGAAAGCAATGAGGTATCTATGAAATTTCATTACAGCCACAGAAGATAATCAAAATCGTTGAAATATATTAAAATAGGCTTTCATTGCCTCCCACAGCCCCAAAGAAAAGCCTCTGTGAAGAGTTTAACAGAGGGCTGAGGATAGCTCAAATAGAGAAAAATCATTGAAATCATTGCTGGCTATATATTAAATCATTTTTCCCATGGTCCCTAGTGGCAGACAAAACGTCATTGTGAAAAGTGAAAAATAAAAAGACTTTTCAGATGAATAAAATCATAAGCCACAGCTGCAGCTGCATTCTGCATAATTTGGTCGAAAGCATGTGAGCTAGGCAAGTTTCAGTAGATATGAAATAAAGGAATGCAATATAGGTGAGGTCAGTAGACTAAGATTATACTTTATTAAGGTATTGCTGAGTAAGAAACCAGGATACAGTAAGCAGACAATGATTTGACTTAGTCAATTTTGTAGGCAGTGTAGTGCACACATAGCCATCAAGGGTGCACATGCTCAAGCCTGATTTTAGTCTGACATACTGTATGAAATTGCCCTTTGTTGTATTTGTATGCAATTCAAATCTCTTTGTTGTCATTTTCAAAATGGTACATAGTAAATCTGAATTTACTTTAGAATGCCCCATGGGTCTCAGACATTAAAGTGGTGCTTACCATCTTAAACTCATAAAATTGTCTGAAAGAAACAGAGTCCTTGTTACTTTCAACATAAGAGCTGTACAAAAGCTGAAAATAATAATTTCCCTTTATTTTTCAAAAAAAAACTTTTCAAGCCCAATATTCTGATATTCTTGGAAGTTCATGTACAAAATAATGCATTTTATAAAATAAGAGAAAAAATGTAACATAAATATAGTATTCATAATATTTTTAAGTCTCACAAATATCATTCAGGGTCATGGAGGACTACAAGACTTTTTATTAATCTGTGGTTCAATTATTAATTAATAGCAAACAAGGTGAAGTTATTGTTATATCAGCAGCCACAAATCATGATAATTATTCAGGGTTAACAATATTAAATAAAATTTTCAGGAGCAGTTATTCCCAAACCTTATATATGCCCCACACCCCTAGAAAATGTTTGATTTATGTTTGCACCCCCAACAAAAATAATATCACATCTGAAGCTGAAGAAGTAAATTTTTTTATTTCTGAACCACATATTGATCCACATACAGTAACGTGGGTGAACAAATTGAACTGAAAAAACTAAGCTTTTAAATCAATGCATAAAATTTAAATATAAATTGAGCACTTTACCTTAATAAATCTAAATAATCTTGTAAACATATTCCCTGTGAAACTTAGATACTCAGTTGACGACCTGGGGGTTGGGGTATCCCAGGAAGCATCAAGCGCCACGAGGAACTGACGCATGATCAGCAATCGAGGGATTTGGGGGATTGGAGACCCCCATGTAGCAATGACAGCCACCACACCACTAAGCAATAAAACACAATCAACGAGTTTTATCCCCTGATAAAACCTGCACTGCAGTTCAAACACAGATGTAACATAAAGTTAAATTGCTGTAGTACTGCCAAGAGAGATGGGCTGAGTGTAAGCAGCAGGTGTTGCATCCAATTCAATTCCCCTTGTCCTCTCCCTTGCAAAAATGTCAATCAAACCTCAAAGTCAGTGCCTTTTCACAATCAGTATTTAATGTATGCTGTCCTGGTCCTGTTATGTCTGCAGCTAACCAACTCCTTTAAATTGTTGGGTTTTTTTGTGTTCCATCTTCTCAGTTCCCTCTTTTGTAAAGCAGCTATATTTGGCTGTTGGCTGAATGGGAAACAATATAGATATTTCTAATTTCTGCTTCAGAGTATGGTAGTGTGTTTTCCCTTTGGGTTCTCTGGTTTTCCTTCAACATTTCAAAGATATGCATGTTAGGTTGATTGTTGACTCTAAACTGGCCCTTATGTGCACAAGTGTGCCCTACAATAGAGTGGTGTTCTATCCAGGTTTGGTTACTGACTTTAGGTTAATTATGCTAGCAATGCCACTGACTACTTCTGGCCCTGTGCTGGATGAGCAGGCTAGCAGACAGATGATTCTTTTCTATGAGTATCATTCTGGTTTTGAGTCCTGTTTGGTATGTTAAATAGCATTTTTTCTATTACTTAGGAACTTTACCACCAGGATATACTGACGCTGACTCAGTGGGCACATTGATTCTGTACAGGATAGTGAAAACTACCCTATCATATTCCACACTGTATTTCTTTAATGAAACTGTTTGCATTTCTTGATAAATGTAAGGAACGAGGCCATTGACAAAAAAACTCTATGATGGACAGGATTTGCTGGAGGTATATGGCACATTTTTATAGTGTTTAGTGTTTGGATGTCTGACACTTTTTTATTCTGCTTACAATTTCATAAAAGGAACAAGTGATACAATTTTACAATAAGTGATTATGCAGTTTTTTTGTAATAGGAAATTGCCTCAATTCAAATAAAACTATGAAGAACAGGGAAGTTTTGTTTTGGGGTTTTTAAGCGGCTGACCACTTTAAAGAGTGGCAAACGGTTTTGTTTGCTTGAAGCAGGGGATTTTTGTTTTGGACCATAACATTTCAGTGTGAAAGAAAATGAGTGGAAGTGTATGACATACAGTAAGTGTAAAAGTAACAGCAGAAGTTAAGTAAATCATGAAATGAATTTGTTTCCATACAAAATAGAATGTGTGAAGACTTAAGACAAGGCAATGTTTAGTTCAGGTCTATTCATAGCAGCTGTAATGTACAGTGATAACCAGGAGTGGAGGATAAAGGAAGGCTGTACAGTAATCCCTCGCTATATCGCGCTTTGACTTTCGCGGCTTCACTTTATCGCGGATTTTAAATGTAAGCATATCTAAATATATATCACAGATTTTTCGCTGGTTTGCGGATTTCTGCGGACAATGGGTCTTTTAATTTATGGTACATGCTTCCTCAGTTTGTTTGCCCAGTTGATTTCATACAAGGGACGCTATTGGCAGATGGCTTAGAAGCTAACCAATCAGAGCACGTATTACATATTAACTAAAACTCCTCAATGCTATAAGATATGCTTCCTGCGTGGTGCTCGATTGTTTGCTTGTCTCTGCCTCTATCTCACCCTCTCTGACATTCTCTGCGTCTGACGGAGGGGGTGTGAGCAGAGGTGCTGTTTGCACAGAAGCTGTTTGCCTAGTGGATACGGACGCTCCTCTAAGAAATGCCGCTTTATCGCGGTGCTTCCAAGAGCACACTTATTGATTTTTGGATTGTTTGCTTTAATCTCGCTCTCTCTCTCTCTCTCTCTCTCTCTGACGTTCTCTGCGCCTGACGGAGGAGATGTGAGCAGAGGGGCTGTTTGCACAGAGGCTGTTTGCTTAGAAGATACTGACGCTCCTCTAAAAAATGCTGCTTTATTGCGGTGCTTCGCCAAACTTAAAAGCACACGTATTGATTTTTTGATTGTTTGCTTTTCTTTGCGAGCACTCTCTCTCTCTCTGAAATTCTCTGCTCCTGAAGAGAAGATATATTTGCGTTCTTTTAATTGTGAGAAAGAACTGTCATCTCTGTCTTGTCATGGAGCATAGTTTAAACTTTTGACTAAAGGGTGTTACTTCATGTCTAGAAGGCTCTAATAATGTTAACAGTGTGGGAGAGTTTATAAGGGCTTAAAATATATACAAATAACTATACAAACATATGGTTTCTACTTCGCGGATTTTCATCTATCGCGGGGGGTTCTGGAACGCAACCCCCACGATGGAGGAGGGATTACTGTACACAAATTACTGTGCATTAGACACCAGTGACCTCACGTATAAATGATGCATACACCCAAAAATGATGCGTACACCCGTTTCACATACACTTTGAGATGTATAAAAATGAAACTTGGCATAAACCCATTCACATTTTCACAGCATCCTCACACCATGCATATGCAGGTTTCTGCTCAGTTTTTCAAATTGGCCGCACCCAGTCAAAGCAGTGCTACTGTGTGTGTAGTCTCCCTCTTTCATATTCGCATCCATGATGCAGGATTTAGCAAATACACTGAAATAAATTGCATATCGTAACAAATATAATCACTTAATTGTAATCATGCTGTAACAATATGATGGTGCACAGAATATTGAGATTATTCCAACTATCATAGCTGCTTTACCATTGTTAGAAGACATTGGAAATGAAAGAATTAGATGATGAATACTGGCTTCTAAGTTGATCAGGTATTTCACCAATCAATGAGTTGCATCATGTCAGCTTAATCTGCTTGACATCATATATATATAAGATTTGCTTATAGTGGACAAGTTACATCAGCCAGTGATGAATCACCAAAAGAATGAGCTGGCATTACATCATCTATAGCAGGAGAACCTATAAAAATGGCAACTCCATACAGTTGCAGGTGCTTTTTCAAACTAGTGCAGCAAAAGACAAGCACTTTTTTTAAGCATAGTGTGTCACCTCAAATATCCACGTAAAGAACACAACATTTATTTCACACTATATTATAAAGGCGCCTTCAGAAAATGAATTTGCTCATGTAAAAAGAAAGCATTTTCACTCTATTAATGTGCTGCTCTATAGTCCACAGAAATTATGTCTCATTGTGTAAGCATGTAGAGTGTTGCATAATGTGCCACACAATCGTGGCTTGCCTGTACCTGAAGAGATGCGATATGATGAACCTGACCCACCAAATGATAAGTCAAATCAAACAGTGTTACAACTTCATTTGAATATAATTTGAAGAATGTAAAAACAGGTAATCAGATGCAGCATTAATTTTTTAACCATTTAATTTAATTTGTGGTCAATATCATATAATAAAGCCCTTATATTCCTTAGTTCATTGGCCCCATCTCTTACAGCATTCACTACTGCAATTTGTGACTCCAGAACAGCATCTGTCAGCAAATGGCCAAGTGGTTGCCGAGCAGTTTCCGAGGTAGAGGTGTTTGTGTAGCCAGAGCCCGAAGATGTGCTGGTCATCCTCGGCATGGAGGTCAGTTTTTGTAATACAGTAATCCCTCGCTATATCACGCTGCGACTTTCGCAGCTTCACTCTATTCCGGATTTTATATGTAAGCATATCTAAATATATAACGCGGATTTTTCGCTGCTTCGCGGGTTCTGCGAACAATGGGTCTTTTTACTTCCGGTACATGCTTCCTCAGTTGGTTTGCCCAGTTGATTTCATACAAGGGACGCTATTGGCGGATGGCTGAGAAGCTAACCAATCAGAGCACACAGTTAAATTCCTGTGTGCTGATTGGCTCAGCGATGGAGCGCTGAATTCGATTCCGCAGCTTTAACCAGGAAGTCTTGTCTCGCTCATTCAGCATCAACGTGTTTTGCTGTGTAAAGAGTTAACTTTTGTGCTCTTTTGTGTTTATCGTTGTATGTAGTCAAGCCTTTCTTTATGGGTCCAAAACGATCTGCTCCTGCTACTGCTTCGGGGCCGTGCCCAAGCACCAACGGAAGATGTTAACAATTGCCAAAAAGGTAAAAGTTTTGGATATGTTGAAGGAAGGGAAAAGCTACACCGCTGTAGGACGCCATTACGGCATTAATGAGTCCACAATTCTTTTTATTTAAAAAGGAGGAAAAGAATATAAGATCTACAGCTGCAGTGTCCTTTTAACCAGGGCGCAAAACGAGTTGTAAGTGGACGTAATAAGGCAGTAGTCTGGATGGAATCTGCTTTAGGGATTTGGATTGAAGACTGCCGGAAGAAGAACAATGGCAGTGCTACACAGTCGCCTGAAGAGGCTTCTTTAGAAGGGTTGTAATGCTCTCCTTTGTTGTGCAGTAAAATTAAACTCATCGTTATCGGACAAGTCATTGTGTCATTGTTGGTGAGTAACCAAAATTCATTTTCTACTTACAGTACTTAGTATATGTACGCATGTGTAGTGTCACTGTACACACATTTATTGTATACAATTTTTTTTGCATTGTACGTATTTATTGCTGGTGGCCTGTCTATCGTAATGTCTGTAACCTATGTGATATCGGAGACGCTCAATATCTTTAAAATAATATTTAGGTTTTACTGTATATAAACAGTGTAATTACATATAATATATAATTTCAATGAATCTTACCTAATATCTAAGAATGCAAAGGGTTTATGCTGTATAACTGTGCGGTGAATATTTATAAACAGTGTGGGAGAGTTTATAAGCGCTTACAATATATAAAAATAACCATACAAACATATGGTTTCTACTTCGCAGATTTTCACCTATCGCGGGGGGTTCTGGAATGCAACCCCAGCGATCGAGGAGGGATTACTGTATTGTCTAAAAAAGAATAAATAGATGGTGGGCTGTGAATCCCATTTTCACGTCAACTTTGATATCTGACCACTTCTTATTTATTTCGGACACTGTGTGACTTTCTGAACTTGAATTTTTGAGTGTCTCTGCCACGCTGTATCATTCCATAACATCCTTTTGTTGCTTATAACACTGCTTACGGCAACAAATATTATGTTTTTCCGTGCCTCCACTATGCATTCACTGAAATTCTTCTCTCTTCCTTTTGCCATTGTCTTTTGCACAAACACTGAAAGGAAGGGGCTATTTTTATTGATTTGCCCATTTAAATATGTGAAATTCTGGGAGGATTTGGGAATTGATAAGGAAAGAAAAAAATCCAGCAGACAAAAAGAAAGAGAATGTTAGGTTTGGACTAGTTGCAGCAGACATGTTGTCAAAAATCCCGCTGTTCAACAAGGGTGCTGTTAAATTCAAATTTTATTAGATCCTGTATGAGGCTGAGCAAATGCAAAGCCAGAAAAAATAAGACACTCAAGAATTTTAAGAAAACATCTAAGTAACTTGGCTGAATGATATTTATTTCCACTGCAGAACTGCATTATTGTGCCTTTTGCATTGTTCAGAATGCAGTGTTAGTATTATTGCTATTGTTATTGTTTTATAAATGTATTTTTGGTCCATTTGCATTGTTCAGATTACAGTCATATCATGTCCTGTATGCAAACACAAATACAACCTTGAGCAAAAAGACATTTGATTGTCTTATAACAGACAACTTTGTAAGGTATAACAGTATCACCATTTTAGGTCATTCATTGCATTTCCTTTGTATTTAAAGAAGTCACTCCTTGTGAACAGTGATGCTTTAATATGAATATGTGTGCTGTCTATATAACCTAAGCATTTGGGAGTTTTCCCATCTGGCACTGCATGGCAACACTACAAAGTCCTTGCTCAGTTTCTACAATATGGCTTTATAAACTTTGAAAACAACTGCATACACAGTGAAATATCCAAGTTTATAGCTCGTGGCTACACTTTTCTGTGAAGATGTAGAGGCTAAAATATGTAGTAACTGCCAGCCTCTCAGACAGTATGACATGATGTGAGTGGGAGCCAGAATGATAAATGAAGAGCTGAATACAAAGCAACAGGTTAACAAATTGCAAAAGTTTATCTCTTCATTGTTATCATTGTATCTTGTCATTATTATATTCACACTCCTTTCACTGCTTTTGGTTAATGGGTCTGACACTCCGCCTACACCTTTTTTCCTTCATTAAAGTCAGTAATGACACTGTGAACAGGCACAATTCTTCTTTCTTTAGCACAGTCTCATCGAGTGTAGCCATCTTTCACTGAACAATCATGTAAACAATTTGTTTTTTTCTGCTGTGAAATTATTAGATATGTGACATTGACCACATGTATACAGGTGTTTTGGTTGCCAAAATTGTGTATGCTTTGCATCATGGTCTCTGTGTACACTTGATGCAGTATCAACAAGGCTTACATTTTTAGCATAATCGGACAATGTAATTTTGTTTCTTTATGAACCCTGCCATTTTGTAGCAATTGCATCACCAATTGCTACAGCACTCTTTCCCACAACCACCCAGGAGTGCAAAACATGTGACATAATCAACTCATCCATGTTTGTAAAAAAAACAATAACATTTGGTGTGTGATTAGTTTTGTCATAAAGATCTTTGATTTTTGTTTAAAAGTCTAATCTTGATGACAGATTAGTTTGATTTTTTGTTTTCACCCTGGTTTGACTTCCTGACTGTGCCTCATCTCCTGATACCTTTTGTTTTGGGGTGTTAAAGTAGCCACGAAAGACACTTTAACTTCTAAGGTGCCTTTTGCATTAGTGGACAAGTTAATACTAGAAATGCCAAAATTATGAACTTTGATTTAGATCTACTCATATCTCAACCATACAAGTCAAATTGCGTAATATGGCCAAGACTGGCAACTTTTGCTTAAAAACTGAGAAAACGAGAATCCATTTACAGTGGCCAAGGGCCTATCACTGCCCCAGGTGCTTCCCCTGAAATTGCCATACAATATTTCAGAATACCTTAGCAAAAGAACAGAGCCACTTCAAGAGCTGTGTTCCTGCTGGGACATAACAGATAACCCCTGAAAGGGCTGCACAAATTAAACAGAGCAATAGAGGCTGGCGACCTTAATTTTAAAATACCTTAGCAACGTCTAAAAGGATGCCTATAACATTCACCTTTCTCATTGTTACCACTGAAAGGGCTGCACAGTTCTAACAGAATGAGCACAACTTGCACCTGAATAAACATGAAAGACAAACTCCAACAAGGTCTGATCACTAACTTTGAAAGAGCTAATACAATCATTACTTCTGTTTATTTGCAGAGAACTCAGGCATTAAATACTTAGAAGTCCAATGTAGAAGAAAAGATACAACTTGAGCAATTCGAATCAGTGTCTGAAACAGTAAGCTTTGCATTAGTACAACAAGGAGGAAGATATGTGTAATTTAAAGAATCCAATGTTCTTAATCCAACTCAGGCATTCCTTAAAAACATGTACAGTACTATAATGAAGGAGACTTGGTCCACTTGCATTTTCACTTACTAGCTGATACTGCGCTTTCCTTCTTAGACAGCATGTTGTTAGCATATCTTCATAACTTGCATTTTCATAGCTGGCATTGTGTTCTCAAATTAAAGACCTGTGTCATTCCTCTAAACTGCAGGCATGTCATCTGTCTCAAGTCTGTCTCTCTTCAGCATTAGATATACTTCTGCATCAAATCAATAGGTGCTATCTTTTATACTGTGGCTTGATGGCTGTTTCTAGTAACTGACATTAGCCAAAAAAAAAAAAAATCAGATGATTGAGAATTTACCCATTGCCTTGCTTTTCTGTCAATCTGAAGTTACTTTAAGCTAAATATGAGGTACAATTTACAAAGTCCCAAGAAGCCCCAATTTCACATTTCCTTAGAGGCACATACACACTGTTTAGCTTATTTGAGGTTAAACATATCAACTTATCACTTCTTCCTAACATTTGCTGTACAATTGCATATTTCTCTGTATTTGCATCTCAGAATTCTGTGCTGTGTTAAAATACATTTTTACTCCCTTTAATTCAAAAGAATAACAGATTTAGTGGAACCTTTTTTCTAAAGTTCTTATACTTGGCCCACACTGTCTTCTAAAACTTTTCACTTTCTCACTAACCCTGAAAGTATAATGTCATCATTGAGCTAAGTTTCTCCACATACAGTATTTTTGAGAAAACTCTACGTTAAATGCACACAATTAAAAGCAATGCTAGTTTCCCCATATGCTATACCTATAGTCCTGGTCATACAGTTTATTCATTTAAAACCTACATCTTATGTAAAATAAGGCAGACAAATTAAATATTATGAGTCTTATTTAAAAAAACTAAAGGTTCCAATTTTCAAATCCCATTTCAAGTTTTAATAAAAAAGTAATCATGCCTCATTCTGAAGAAAAACAGGCATTTAGGTTATATCTTCAAAACTTTGACAAACTAGAAAGAGTCCAGTGCCAGCCTTTATATTTATCATGCATTGCATACTGTTAACCTTGCCTAGCAACAGAGACAACCAAAAACACAAAATGGTGACATGGGACAAAGTAATTCATTTTTAACATAGCAAAAACACTTCAAACACAAAAAAAATGTAAGGATTATATTTCTTGATCTCTAAAACTCCAAAAAACAATACCTTAAATGTTTTAGTAGGCCAAGGAACGACTATAACAATTTTAAAACAAAAGCCAGATTATGACACAATTTGGGGTGCAGGCCACATAACACACAAACCACTAAACAAAAAAATCGAGTGTACTGTGATGACTACCAGTGTAGTTTATTGTGACCACTTTCATCCTATAGATTTTTGCATGTATTCTCCCACATATTCGCCTGTCTTCTTAGGTTTGGCCTTACACTAGGGAACAACCAATTGCACACAGTTTGATTTAATTTGTTTACTTACCTCTGTTAATAGCTAAGCTAACATTCAGATGTGGGAATGTAAAAAAATATTGCATATCTGTATGTGCTTTTCTAGTGAAGCAAAAACTGGATTACAATGAGATTCTTTACTTTTGTTTCAGACATTGTAATTATACAAGAAAGTGTTACTTACATCATAAAGAGATGTCTAGCTTTAGTAAATATATTTATTTAGAATGAATTTGTGAAAAATTCATTATTTGTGAAAAATAATACATTAACACACATAATGAATTATTTTTCTTGCATCTTTATTTCATAAAATATTACACACTTTAGTATGAAGTATTTTTAGTATAGAGCAAGTGCCACAAGGACTGATGTAAGACCACATGCTGTTACCACCTGCTGCAAAGTAGTGTCATGTTAGATTAACCATCAGTCTGTTGTAGTCCCAACGCCTTTTGTCTCCTGCTGACTAGTACCATCTAATGTCATTTTTATTTGGAGCACAGCTTCTAACAAAGTCAGACATCATGACAAAAATTGACAATTATATTCCTCAGTTTAAAAAGTGGCAACAATATTTCCAGCTGTCAGTTTTACTTAATTTTTTCATTGTGTTTTACCAGCATTAATGCCTATGTCTATGCATTAAAATATAATCAAAAAGAGTGATTTATTGCAATAATACACAATAACCTAAAACAGTTAAAACCCATATGTTATACGACTTCAGAGACAACAATATAAAAACAGAGTACATATTGTTTGGTATTACCTTAATACATGAATTAGGGATTCTGTATTGAATCACTGTCACGCATATGGCTTGTTTAATTACACTAACAGTTTCATTAACTTCTTTTTACCCATATCTTTTTCTACAGCCCATTATAACATCCCATAATAATTGCAGAGCAGCACCGCTTAGAGTGATATACAATTTCTCAATACAGGACATCCCACTAACCTCAGTAATAAAGTTTAAACCACTAACACCATTTTATTGCTAGTTTACTCATTTCTCTTATTCACATGTATCTCTTCTGATAAATCAAATCTTAAAGCAGTACTCCATCCAAAAATCATATAAATGTTTTTCTTATAAAGACCATCACAAAACATAATCACAAACAGAACTTTGCACGATACCTTGGTGAGCTCAGTATGCCCTATTGTTTCATTGAAGGACATGTGTGTGAGGCATATTTACTGGCATGATGAAGCCTGACCTCTTGCTGCATCTTTCGCCTTTACGCCTAGTGCAGCTGTGTTGTTCTTATATGTGAGTGGATGTTTCTTGTGGGGAGGGCTTCTGTTCTCTTTCTCCGATGTAAAACCCTCATCCTCATCTGAGTTCACCTCTGTTATAGCATGTCTTTCTTTGAAAACAACAGTGTCATATCAGGGGAAGAATGTGACTGAGAGAATAAAACTGGATAAAAAAAAATAATCTTTACACTGTAGAGGACTGCCAGCATCGTGCTCCGGCCCTCACCCCCAGGCCGCCAGGAGGAGCTCTCCCGACAGCAGGATCGTGCCCCGAGTTCCAACAGGGCCTTATGGACTATGTAGTGTTTTTACACAAGCCTGCTGGATACCTTGGGGACCACCGGGAGTCGCTGTAGGGGGGCTTACGGGCTCTTATGTGCCCTATAACCCGGGAGTATGTCACGGTCATGTGACAGGAAGGAACGACGTGCTCCCGGGCTGAAGAAAAGGACTGTTTACCCTGACCAGGAAGTAATAAAGAACTGTGGGCTTAATTGGGCAGGAACACATCCGGGTCAGGGGCTATAAAGAGGCGATGCCTCAGTCCAGATGCTGAGCTGAGCTGGGAGGTAGGGTGGCTAAGTGTCTGGGCGAGGAGGAGTGGTTAGTGTTTTGTTACTGGTTTATGAGTAGTGTGGAAGGTGCTTGGTGCACTCTGAAGAATAATAATAAAAAGACTTGGACTTTTACCTGGTGTTTGGAGTCATCCCTGAGGGTTCAAGGGAGCACTAGTGCCCCCTACTGCCACACTAGCGTAGTCGGCAGGATTCCCTGGCCTTTTGCTGCTAGGGGACCTTTTTTAAAAATAAATATTCAGTGGGCAGACAACCCTCGGTGGATTCCGCATCTTTTGCACAGAGGCAACAAACGCACCGGCTACCGAAAGAGCTGCAACTGTGCGCGCCATCCCGTTCTAAAGGACAATGGGCAAGAAGACCGGGAAAAAGAAGGTCAGTCCCAGCAGGCTGCAGGGCCTGACGGAGGCCAAAATTACCTGGACCTACCTGACCGGGAGCGAGGAAGACAGAGCGCTAATTCGGGCCGAGTAAGCCCGGGTAGCGAAAAACTCTGGACACGGACAGCTGTCAAGCGCATCAGACTCCCTAAACAGTCCTGGGGTTCCGCCATCTGCTATGGAGGTAGCTGCAGGTAAAACGCCCGACGTTTCGGGTTTATTTTTATCCTGTTTTGCAGACGCCCGCCGAGAGAATCGCAGTGGCGTCTCGGATGACTGCCTCATGCTTCGGAAAAATGGCCGCGGCTCCCAGAAAACAGGCCAGGACGCAAGACGGCTAGCGACAGCTCCCTACGAGGACAACAGACTGGTCACCCGCTGTGCATGCCGGGAAGGTGAAAGACACTCGGAGTCCTCCGACAAGGTCGTTCGTTCCCTGACGGGTCCGAGCCTCCTGGAAGGGGAGGGGAAGGCGTGCAAAGCAGCGCCTACACAAACAGCAACCGATAAAGAGGGACGGGTTGTGGCTGAAGGTCCTGCCGGTGAAAAGGAAAAGGCAGATCTCAGCCAGCTCGGAGTAGCCAGCCGTTCCTCTGAGGACTCCAAGTCCCAAGAGCCCCTACGCCGTTTCTTACAGGAATTTAATAAACTGAAGGAACGAGTGGAGGAACTGGGAGCGACGGCAGCAGCACCCTTGAAGGCACTGATGAACTTCGTGCAGCAGCTGGGCCGGGAAGCTTCAGAGGTGGTCGATGCGGGAGCACAGGTGAGTCTCTCCCGTGCCGTAGAACATAAGGGGACACAGTGTGATCTGACACCGGCGAGGATAAGTAGCGGGTGTCAAAGCACTGTATACCCAACAATAGAGATGGGCACAATGACTGAAGGGTTGGTGAAAGGAGTAAACGGTCCGGTGCATGCGTGTGACGTGGCCTCCCGGAGGCGTACAAGTCTCCAGGTCCCAACCGGTCGTGTGTGAGGGGAAGCGTCGGGGAAAGTGCCGCTCATGCCGGTGCAGCTGAATGGTGCTGTTCCTTGGGGCGAGGCGGTGCTAATGACGCCGCCTTCTAATAACCGTAGGACAACGGGCATGCAAACAGCAAAGAGGCTCTCTCTTTTCCATAGAGAGCCTCAAGCTGAGCACAAGCCCCAGATGAAACAGGAGATCCCCAAAATAAAACGTGGGTCTCCTGACATGACAGAGAGAAGGGCTAAGAGCAGCAAAGCGGCCATAAACCCCTCCTTGGCAGAGAAAGGGGCAGAGGTGACGGAATTCCCGAGGTGTTTCTGGTCTCGCACCCAGGAGGACATCGTCGGTGTTACAACTGCAGTCGGCTGGGCCACGAGTGGCGAGACTGTTCCCGGAGGACAGGGGAGCGGGCGGATAAAGGATACACCGTTCCCCCAAGGTTCGCTGGGAGACATGGACAACGCAGCTAGGGTCTGGCTGACGCGTCCTCTTGGCCGGACGCTCCGCCCCAGTTGTCGTCTCTGAGGGGGGGGAATTGTTGAGGACCGCCAGCTTCGTGCTCTAGCGCCCCCTACTGCCACAACACGTACAGACTCAAATCAAACGTATGTTTTTATTCTATAATTGTAACAATAAGAACAGCTCACTACTCAAAGTGGTAATTCTACGAAGCACACAGTATCAACTAGCAACCTCTTGGACACTTTTTGAAGGGCTGAGGGAAACTTCCATCCCTAGACTCAAATATTTGTAATTTATTTTGGCAGTTTAAGCTGATGGAATCTGATGTTTCACTGCTGGGAAGGGGCCTGATCTTTGTGCCAAATCCCACCAGTGCAGATTTGAAACAAATAAGACAGGACATCTATCACTATCACTGAAAGTTGAAACTACTAGACTTTTTTGAATATTTGGGGAATGATGAATGCCATTTGTTTACGGAACCTTCTACATGGGTTTCAAAATATAATAAGATGAACAAATCTATTTTAGATCTGATCAAAAAAAGATCTTGTGACTGTAAATAGCATCAACTGTGAATGGGGTATTCTGTGACAATATATCTCCCAGGGAAAGAGAATCTTTGAACTTTTTTCATAAAAATAATCATATTATCCTAAAAACATAAAATAAAGGATCAATGGTGATAATTTTAGACAAAGGTCAGTATTTATTTAAAGCTTATAGGCAGTTAAATAATACCTTACATTATGTACCATTTATCAAATCTTTATAGGAAAAAACTAAACAAAAATTGGCCACCATTTTGTCTAGGTTGATGGAACAGGGGTTTATTAATTTTAAACAGAAGAAGTATTTTCAAGGGCCTGCTGTTACATTGACCAGGAAATTTTATTTACTACCAAACATCCATGTCTCTTGAGACCTGGACGATCTCTTATGAGATTCCTCAGGGGAGGCAGATTGTTTCAGATTGCTCCTTTAGAAACTTATAGGATATCCAAATATATACATCATTTTCTTAATCCACTTTCTCAGAAACACAATAACTACATAAAAGATACTAATCATTTCTTACACATTATTAAATAATCTTGCATTCCATCGCGTGCTTTTATGTTTACAATGGATGTCGAATCCTTGTACACTAACATCGACATGAGACCAGTGTTGCAGGCTGTAAAAAATATCTTTAACAGATTTCCAGTTAATACCATCGACTTTAATTGCAATTATTAAAATTGATTCTCACTAGTAATGACATCGAATTTGATGGGAAACTCTTTTTACAGGTCCATGGAAATGCAATGTGAAAAAGGTTTGCACCGGCATATGCTAATATCTACATGGCAGAATGGGAGGCGGGGGCCTTTCAAAAGTATCCCCAGCTTCCATTCTTGTTTTTTCAATATTTTGATAACATCTTTGTAATCTGTACCTATTCGGTCCAGGAATTTAATGAATCTGTAGATATTTTGAATTCACATCATCTGGAAATTAGGCTGCTGCCAAGGTGGGAATTGTCTCTTTGCCGTTCCTGGACACCAGGGTATATTTCTATCCTATTTCTCCAGGATTCCAAATTTTACACTTTTTCAAACAGACGGACACCTATGCACTGCTATTTCCATCTACCTGCCATCCTAAACACACATTCTATGGTATTATCAAGTCTCATCTTATTCGGTTTTATCACATTAACACCAATTTGAAGGACGTACAGAGAGCCATTCACCTCTTGTTTTGGGCCCTGCACAGGAGGAGTTATTCAAGAAGACTGGACACTAGATGTCCAAATGGCTTTTTTTAAACATACAGACATGGTTTGACAACAATAGAATCTGCTGATTATGGAAAATGTATTATGTGAAGATTTGACTTCCATTTATCATTTAAAAATGTAATTATAAGATCCAATTCCCAATGTTATTACAGAATTATCAAGAGATATGATATGATAGAAATTCTGGTATAATTCTGAGATACTTTATCAGTGTTAACAGTGTACAGTAATGGATATAGGAAGAGGTTAACAGAGAGAGAGCAAAGTTGTTTAGGCAGAAGTCTATCACTTGCATATAATATAAATATACTGTAGTCTAATGGATAAAAATGGAAAAATGTTATAAGTGTGATTTAAAGTTCTCAATTCTATGCACTTTCTACGTATGAAATTCAGCATGGAATGCTCAACATCAGCAGTTAGGAACAAAGTTATCTATGCTAAGCTTAGTTTATGAAGGTAGAATTAGCAATAGCTAAGTGTTGCCTGCACTGAAAGCAAATTCTCAGTGAGGGAGCAAATTAATTATTTCTGTGTTTAATGCAGTTTGTAGTATTCTGCATAAAATGAGAAAAGGTGGTGCAACTATTTCTTTCCAAAGTAAGCCATGCAGGTGTGCATTCAGCATTATACCACTCCTTACAAAGTCACAAAAGGTGGATCTTTTCTGGCATGTAATAAGACTGAAATATGGTAAAGACATACCTTACTCTGCATTTACACAGGCAACATTTTTTAAGATATTTATGTCTTTACCATATAAACAAAGCTAAAGCAGACATTCTATTTAATAATTTTAAAATATAAAGTATAAAGTTTATATAAAGTAGAATTAACTGAAAAGATGGTGTCATGAATCTGTGCTTTTTGCTTCTTATAATGTATATTTCAAATTTTGGCATTTGTATTATTTATTTTGCTTATAGTTCATTTTAACATTGTTTCAAAAGTCATAAAACCACCATTTTGGGATTAGTTTTCTTCTGAATCACAGCCGTCTTGTTTATGGTCCCTATGCAAGTTGCTACCATGTTACATGATATGTGATGCCATCTCTCTATATACAGTGGAACCTCGGTTCACGAACGTCCCGGTTCACGTACAACTCGGTTCACGACCAAAAAGATCGCCAAACTTTTGCCTCGGTTCACAACCACACACTCGGTATACGAACAAGCCAGGTTCCCTTGCCTGCCTGCAAGCTGAGCTGAAAGAGAGAGAGAAAGAGAGAGAGAGAAAGGGCGAGCGAGCACTTGCCTGCTAGGGAGGTGGAGGAGGAGATTGCTTCACGTGTTTGCTGAACAAGCCAGTTTCCCTTGCGTCCTCAGTTGAGAGAGAGAGAGAGAGAGAGAAAGGGCGAGCGAGCACTTGCCTGCTGGGAAGGGGGAGGAGGAGATTGCTGCACGTGTTTGCCTGCCTATCTGTAGTGCAAGGAAAACATCCCCCTCCCCCCACAGGCAGCCTGAGAGAGAAAGAGAGCTGCCATGCTTTTTCATTTAAGGAAAGCCGCTCCTTGTTCATTGTTTTCAATAAGACGTGCACTCTCTTTGTGCTCTACAGTATTTCGTGTGCTTTTGCAGTTAACTATGGCTTCTAAGCAAGTGGAGAGTTGTCAGAAGAAAGTTTTGAAGAAAATTGAAATCGAAGTAAAGAAAGAAATTACAAAAGGTGGAAAAAATGTTTACCAGTTTACTCATTTACCAATCGGAGAACCCTCGTGCTTTCAAGCAGCATAATGTAAACAAAGCCAGACTGCCAGTAATGTGGAGGGTCACAAGAACGTTCTTTTTGGAATGGCTGCATGAGGCTTTCACTCCCACCAGCTAAACAGCTAAAAGCACCAGAAACCCAAGAAATCACAAGAGAGAAAACACCTGAAGGAAAACACTTCATGCCAGAACTCGTTTCATGCAAGGTTAGTTTTCTTGGTGGTTTTTGTATTACGGATTTTTCAAAAGTAATTTTTAGTTCATAATGCGATTTATTGCAATGTTATTTTTCTCTTTTTTCAAATGTTCGCTTTTTCCTTGTGCTTAAAACTCATGAAAGGTTTACAGATGGAGTTTTTCATAGCGATTAGGTGCGATGTTACATTTCTCTTTTCAAATGTTCGCTTTTTCCTTGTGCTTAAAACTCATTAAAATTGTTTACATGGAGGACTTCATCATGTGATTTGTTGCAATGTTACTTTTTTGGTTGCTTGCGAGTTGGTTTTTAAATGAAGTTCGGATTTGTGCGATGTTTTTTTCTGCTGTGCTTAAAACTCATTTTAAAAACATTGTTTACAGCGATCAGGCTTTAGGTTTAATAGCGTGATCTCCTGCAATCTCGCTTTCTTGTTTGCTTGTGAGTTGGTTTTTGCAAGCGCTTCGGAATTTTTTTTCTGCTGTGCTTAAAAGTCATTTTAAAAAAAATGCTGCGCGAGCAAGTGCTACAGAGAGATTAGAGAGCCGGGCAGCTGACAGGGAAGGGATTGGGGGGACGGATAGGTGTGTGTGTGTGTGTGTGTTTGTGCGCCGCGCTAAACAGAGAGAGAGAGCGCGTGAGCGAGCCAGCTCCTGTAGCTGATCAGGGAGCCTGGGTGTTTTGTGTCAGTGTTATTCAATGTTTTTACATTAGTTTACTATTACACTGTGGATTCTATGGTGTAATTAACTATATTTGTGCTTAATCTGTACATATTTTTACATATTTACATACAGTTTGTACGGTCTGGAACGGATTAATTGTATTTACATACAATCCTATGGGGGAAACTGCTTCGGTTCACGACCAACTCGGTTTACGACCAAAGTTCTGGAACGAATTATGGTCGGGAACCGAGGTTCCACTGTATTACTTACCCCATGTACTTCATAGTGATGGCCAAGAAAAAAAAATTCTCGTTTTCATGGAGAATGGAGAGAAAGAAGTTTATCGCATAATAGAACTCAATGCTGGCCAGTGCTGTACAATAGCAAACAATGTGAAAACATCAATGAAAAAAAAAAAACTTAATGTTACTCATGTCACATTATTATTTTATACTAGCTGTGTAAGCCCGTGCTGCAAAAATTCCAGGCTCCTAGAAACTATTGAAATTCTCAGAAAAAAAATGAAATGCAAAGCTGGCGGTTTTGTTTTGTGGATGTGCTCGCCCCCCTTGTCTATCAGTGGCTAAGCAAGTTTCTCTCTCGTTTGTCTTTCCTCGGCGGTTTAACTTTGGCACTGGAGTTGCTTTCTTTCAGCCTCATGCTGTAGCCTTATACTTCTTTCTTTTTCTAAATCGTTAACTTGGGGCCACCTTGTTTGATCTTTGAGCTTAATTGCTGTAGCCTTGCACTTCGGGGCTGGACAGACAGACATACGCACTTCCACACGTAGACATTTATATATAAGATTGTTAAATAGTTACTTCCTGAACAACCAGCTCGTACATAAACAATAAGCCCAAAGACTCATGGGAAAGACTTTTTGAACTGAAGACAGGACGCTTCCTTTGCAGATGAACTCACTTCCATCCCATCCTGATGACCTCACTATGGACCCGCCCTGATGACATCATTTCCTAACTATGCCGATTCCATCTTTTCATTTTCTGCTGTTTTGTATAAAGCCAACCTGTTTGCCATATTCAATTGACATTGTTATTTTAAAGAAAGATCGGTATCAGTTGCAATGGATTACTCAATGACAACATATGGGCCAAATCCCCAAATCTTTGTTTTGTGTGGTCTCAAGTACTTCATTCCAGTTTCAAAAAAATGCACTAAAATACACTTAATTTAAGTGAACTTAGTATATATACATCCATATTGAACCAATATTGTGTACTATTTTTAATCAGTAATTTTATACTTAGTGTGATAATTTATTTATATTTACTTAAATACAACTAAGTGTACCGAATGTTCTTTTTGAGACACCATTAAGAAGTGCTTAAATATGCTAATGTACACTTTTTAAAAATTATTTCTTCACTTTCTTAAATGTATTTTGTTTCCATTTGGAGTATATTTGAATTCAAATTCGGATACTTGCTAATACACTTATATTGGATATACTGTAGATTTATATTTCAATCAAAATTTGAGATATTACATTGAAAATATATTTGTGATATATTTGAAATGTATTGACACCTCAAAAATAGCACACTTTTAGTAAATTATGGAAACACAGTGTACTTAAATTAAGTGTACTTCAGTGTACTCTTTTCCGGGGTCTCTGCAGATAAGTGGAAGCAAGTGCTGCCAAGTGCCCTGCAGTTTACCAGGGTAAATAAAATATACGAGGGATATCCAGAAAAAAAGGTTACAAGTGCCCTGGAGGGTGCAGGGAATTTTTTTTTCCGAAGGTTGGCATACCTGCGTGTAGGGGGGTCCTAACAGTCAAAATAAGCCCGGGACCACCAGTCAGTTGTGAAATGTCATCACAGCAAGCAAGTTCGTCAACCTCTGCTGAGGCCATTTGCTCCACCTACCGCCGATGCGAGATTCGTTCGGTCATCAAGTTGTTACCCACCCACCTTATTCCCCGGACCTTGCACCCTCAGATTTTCCCATTTTCACCAAAATTCTTGGGTGGGAAACGTTTTTCCAACGATGAGGAGGTGAAGGAGATAGTGGAGAAGTGGCTTTCGGAGGTGGAGCAGAGCGTATTCGACGAGGGTATAAAAAAGCTGGTGCCCAGGCTGAAGAAGTGCATCGAAGTTGACGGCGATTATGTTGAGAAATAAACACATATTTTGGAACATACCCTGTAAATTTGGTTGAAATATATTCATTTTTCGATTTTTAACAGCTGTTGTAACCTTTTTTTCTGGATATCCCTCGTATATATTTAATTGTACTAAATGTTTTTGTATGCTAAAAATGACTGCAGAGAAAGCATAATACTGTGCAAATATACTAATTAGAAGTATATTTATACCTCAGTAGTACATCTAGGTATGTAATCTAAATACATTAATTTGTACTAATACTTAAATTGATATGAAGTGTACTCAGACAAAGTATACAGTGGAACCTCGGTTCATGAACATAATTCGTTCCAGAACTTTGGTGGTAAACTGAGTTGGTCGTGAACCGAAGCAGTTTCCCCCATAGGATTGTATGTAAATACAATTAATCCGTTCCAGACAGTACGAACTGTATGTAAATATGTAAATATATGTAAAGATTAAGCACAAATATAGTTAATTACACCATATAATGCACAGTGTAATAGTAAACTAATGTAAAAACATTGAATAACACTGACACAAAACACCCAGGCTCCCTGCTCAGCTACACAAGCAGGCTCGCTCGCACTCTCTCTCCTGTAGCACACACACCAACAAAGCCCCTCCCTCCCTCAGCTAAAGGAGCAACCTGGCTCACGTGCTCTCTCTCTCTCTGTAGCGCACACACACACACACACACCACCCACCCCCTCCCCTCCCCTCTGTCAGCGGCACGTGGAGCACTTTTTTTAAAATGAGTTTTAAGCACGGCGGAAAAAAGGAACATTAGAACAAATCCGAAGTGTATTTAAAAACAAACCACAAGCAACCAAAAAAGTAAGATTGCAGGAGATCATGCTCTCAACCTTAAAGCCCGATCGCTGTAAACACTTTTTTTAAAATGAGTTTTAAGCACAGCGTAAAAAAAAGGAACATTAGAACAAATCCAAAGTGTATTTAAAAACCAACCACAAGCAACCAAAAAAGTAACAAGATCATGCTATTTTAGTCTTACAGCCCGATTGCTGTAAACACTTTTTTTAAATGAGTTTTAAGCTCAGCGGAAAAAAAGGAACATTTGAAAAAAGAGAAAAGTAACATTGCAACAATTCACGCTACAAACTGAAAAATTTACTTTTGAAAATCGTAATACAAAACCACCAAGAAAACTAACCTTGCATGAGTCGAGTTCTGGCATGAAGTGTTTTCCTTCAGGGGTTTTCTCTCTTGTGATTTCTTGGGTTTCTAGTGTTTTTAGCTGTTTAGCTGGTGGGAGCGAAAGCCTCATGCAGCCATTCCAAAAAGAAAGTCTTTTGTGACCCAACCCTTCGTGTTTGCCCTCCACATTACGGCATTCTGGCTTTGTTTACATTGTGCTGCTTGAAAGCACAAGGGTTCTCAAATTGGTAAATGAGTAAACTGGTAAACAGTTTTTCCACCTCTTCTAGCACTTGAAGCCTCTGCCTAGTTAACGCTGTAACTCATTTTGCAATATCGCCTGCTTTAATAAATTCTTTCTGCTTTAGAATAGTCTAAATTGTAGATTTTGACTTCTTGTACTCGGGGGCAAGATCAGTAACACGAACGCCACACTCAAACTTTTCAATAATTTCTTTCTTTACTTCGATTTCAATTTTCTTCAAAACTTTCTTCTCACCACTCTTCACTTGCTTAGAAGCCATAGTTAACTGCAAAAGCACACAAAATACTGTAGAGCACAAAGAGAGCTCAAGTAAAGCACGCACGTCTGACTGAGAACAATGAACCAGCCAGGCAGGCAGGCACGCGGCTCCTCTCTCTCTGCTGTACCCCCCTCCCCCCTGTCAGTAGCAGGCAGGCAGGCACGTGGCTAGCTCTATTTCTCTCTCTCTCTCTCTTAGCAGCAGGAAGGCACGTCTGACTGAGAACAATGCAACACGTGCAGAAATCATAGGCGCGCACAAACCGAAAGGGAAACTGACTTTGTTCGTATACCGAGTGTGTGGTTGTGAACTGAGGCAAAAGTTTGGTGAACTTTGTGGTCGTGAACCGAGTTGTACATAAACGGAGAAGTTCGTGAACCGAGGTTCCACTGTACTATAGAATATAGAATATATAGAAATGTGTTATTAGTGTATTGCTTAATACTGGGCTGTGTATGCTATAAATATATGTTAAATTTTGGTGTACTTTCATACACTGCTGTATTAACAAGTTCAATTTTAGTGGATTTTCAAGAAAATGCATTAGAAATGGACTAATAACAAATTTATTTTTTCCTGAGTGATACTTTAGTTTACTTAGTGCACTAATCAACACTAATAATTAAGTTGATATTTACTACATTCTGATATACCCTGAAAATAAACAGTGTATTGTTAATGTTACTTAATAGTGTGCTTTAATTTGAAGTTCAATTTTAGTGAATTTTCATATACTATCAACTGTTTTTTTAATATTTGAAATGTACTAATTACAAGTATATTTCTACCTCCAGAATGCTTCAGTGTACTTAATATAATCACACTAATTACCACTTAAACGTATATGGGTTATATTCAGATAAAGTACACCTATATATATTTTTTTTATATTTTCGTTTAAGCGCTATTTCTGTTGCATGGGGCAGTATGCTAATAATCCATGGAAAAATGTTGAAACTAGATAGTCAAGCATGGGTAGAAGGTCATCGTTTGATTTAAACCAATCACTTTAAAAATATAGCCAATTAGAGCAGAGTATGTACACGTGTGAGCATAGATGTCTACTGTTAAAAAATGCTTTACCTAATTAATCACTATTACTGTCAGACTATAAAAAATTCTCTCGAAGTTGGGCATTTTCTAAGAGGTTTTACAAGTGGTGGACATTTTTTCCCACCAACCTAAGCACTGCTGCTCATTGGGTCATCAATATTAAAAGAGGAAGACCACCACGAAGTGCAGCAAAGTGAAGACTGCCTGTGGACATGCGATTCAAACAAGTTCCAAAAATAAAAATGTCTCCATTTAAATTTGGGATGTTTTATTTTCGAGACAAGTCTACTCATGTGAAAAGTGTTCAAATTGTCAAACATCAGTACATGAATCAATTGGTGCAGGTGATGACATGGCTGGACCTCTCCAATGAACAAGGCTAGAATGAAGTTAACTGGGCCAGCTGGAAAGCACCACCGAAGAAAATGGCAGCAAAATTAAGGGAATAACAGATGTGAATGAATTTATATTCATTCAGTGTGAAATGCATGACACTACAGTTTTCTTTTTCTTGCTGGCACTTTAATAAAGATTTGTCTTTCAATATTTTTGGGGTTCTATGCCTCCAATTTACACCACTGATCCATTCAATTACATTATAGATGCCCAGAGTTTGAGTGTGTCCAGCGGTTCCAGAACATGGGGTGTCACAGGATGCTTTATGTCCTAGACACAGATTTTTCTGGGTAACACCGGGGTCTAGGTCAGCAGAACCTGCTTCCACAGACTGAACAGGATTTGAATGTCCCTCTTCACCCAAGAGTTAGCTTGGGCAGGATGTACTGGCATCTTCAAGCCTTACTAGCAAATCAGAGTCAACTGAATCACAGAAGGATAAACAGCAACCTGAAAAACTGAATGCACTTGTTGGTTTGTATTAAATCTATTTTGTTATTATCTTTTTGTTATTCTTCTTCATGTCTTTGGTTTTATGTTTTAATACTCTTCAGTCACTTAATATATATGTTTTATTTTTGTAGGTTTAGATGCCTTACAGACAAACCTTATTTTTAATATTAATTCATTTGTTCTTTTCTTTTTACACAGATACAGTGATTTCTGAATTTCCAGGGATGACGCTCTCTGAAGCAAGAACAGTCATAAAACGGAAGTGTAACAACAAGGATTTTGTCACAAAAAGGAAGCTTTATTCAGCATAATGTTATTTAAGTTAAAATTGAATATTAAGTTGTTTTGCTTTCTTAACTCTTCACACACATACACACACACACACACACAGAGGATTTGGTTTGTAGCACTGAATTATTATGCCCCATAGAAAATGTGAAGCTGTGTGATCATTCTTTTGTTCATTCTGTAATTTGATTGTGTTTGTGCCCTGGGCTAACTTGAATATTCATGATTCATCAGGACATAGTAAGGAGACAGCCTTTTCATCATCTAGCCTTCATTTGTTTGTAACAATTTTCTATAAAGGTCCATGTGGACACAAGTGTTTGTCACAGTCTGTTTGAATGTTTGAAATGTAACTCAAATCCTAATAAAATGTTATGACAGAGCAACTGTTTTGATTGTTATTTGGCCCTTATGTATCAAGCATGTCTTTAATTAAAAAGAATGAGACGTTATGTTTACTGTTTCTAAACGATCTGGTAAGGACTGAATGAAAAACATGTAGATTATGTAACATAAGTAACATGAGATTTATTTTTCTCCAACTTGTTTGCCGTTGTACAGCACTGGCCACAATTGAGTACTGTTATGCAATCTCTTTCTTTCTCGATTCTGCATGAAAACATGAGATTAAAAACTATTCTCGGCCACCACTACAAAGTACATGGGATAAGTAACAAATGGAAAACATCATTTTTGGGTGGAGTGTTCCTTTAAAAGGGGGATGCAATTATTTGGACATCCTACTTTTGGAATAATTATAAAAACAACTTTTTGGTGAATTCTCTAAATACATTTTGGTTAGTACTTTTAAATTTCTACTTTGATGAATACTTTAGTACTATAAATTTTTGCCTAATTATTGTTAGATCTCAAGTTTTTGTTCTTTTTGTGTCTTGTCCTTCTAGTATTTTTGCTAGTTCTTTAGGACACATCCTGTCTTTTCCTAAAACACTTTGTATCTCTTGGTTAAATGCTTTCTGTGATTCATAACAGTAAGAATTTTAATTGAATATTAATTAAAAAATGATTCACCCATCTTGGGACACTTAAAGATGAGATCAACTAGTAAGATGTTGTTAAGCTAAAATAAGTATATATGACAGTGTGTATTTGTGGGCTCTAAATATTTACAGCAGTAAAAGAGACTGTTAAAAGTTAGATTTTTGCACTTTAATGTTACTTGGAAATAATGGTAAAAATAATAATGCTCATACTTTATAAAATTCCTAAATTTCCAGTTGAATGCTCAGGTAAATTGCTGGAATCTCAGTTACAACAGAAAAACAAAAAGAATTAGTGTTACATGACATGCTCGATTAGTGCCATGTCCCAGAGTGAAAAAATCAGCATTTGTATTTTATGTATGAACCTCGGCTTCAGGGTTAGTTTATATTGAGTTAAAGAATGTGAATTTCTTGTGTCCGGACCTAAACTTGCATAAGGTAAGGAACAAGTAATCTCATTCAACTTGTCAAATGATTTTTCCACATCTATAGTTAGTAATACCTACGGCCATTAAAAGGGGGATGATAATACAATATATTGTACTAAGTATCATTTACTGTATATTTAGGAGATTAAAGGGTTTTTATTACAGAAAAAAAACTCTTGCAGTGTATTAGGCAGTTTTTTCTTTCATATCAAAAATTACAGCTACAGTAACATTAACTGTAAATTTGGGGAGAAATTATTTTATGAAGTTCTGACTGTGTAGGTGTAAATTTATCATTTTCAATGTGTATCTATGGGAACCACCACCAAAGTGTTAAAACACTACTAAAGTTAACATTTCAATTAATTTAACCTCATTAATGTATGAAAACTACATTTTTTGCTGATGAATTTTAAGCAGCCAGTAATGAATATAAATGCAGCATTTGGCTGAAGGTAATCATATGTTTAATGTACACATATTGTTAAGTAAAAAAGACAACACCTGTAAGAAATTTAAAAGACAAACTGCATTATGACAATGGATTAATTTAGAGGATCAAACTGTTGTAGCAGTTAGGCTTCAGGCCCCTGTAACCCTGTTCAGGATTAAGCAGGCTTAGAAGATGTGATGGGGAGGGATGAATAGAAAATTGTTACAGCATTAATTTTAATTACAACAACATCTCTATGTTCTTTATAATTTGTGCAACAAAAAATTGCTCACTGAAATTCTTATTGTGTTCAATTCTTAAAAGCATATTTCAGGCAACTGAGCACAGAATTAAATTCACATTGAACATTTTTTTCTTCACTGCACAATAAGGAAAAATATTATTGTTTCAAACTTAAGCCTTACTGAATGCAAAGCAAAAAAAAACAATATGTTTTTGATATAAATAGATATAAAAGGGACCCCATTAACTCAACTTAGGGTGTGGAGGTGACATCAATTATATCTAGCTAGCACTTTACTTCTCTGAGTTCTCAAAACCAGTTTCATTGCCAGGTTCTGGTTGATTTTAGGTCTTTTCTCTCTTAATCTGCTATTAACATTAGAATCACTAAACTCAATGAAAATATTCATAATGCCGGACCAACTTAAAATTCCCTTGCACCTCGTCATCAGCATCTTTGTTCTGCAAATGTGTCAATCGGCACTGGTAGCGGGCAGCCTGCTCACTCATCCCCCACTGACGCAAATGAAGTCAAGTCAGACGCAAAATTTCAGACCTTAAGTCTTTTTATATGGGAGTAAGGTGTCTGGAATTATATACGTTAAAAATATATATTTACTTGGAATACATACATTTCATGTGTGTTCTGTGTCTACAAACGAATTGTACAAGTGTAGGATGACAGGAAATGAGAGGCAAGAAATGTTGAGCACATAGCTAAAACAGACACTTTTTTCATGACATAGTAATAATAACAAAATGTTGATGTGAAGTGTATAATGTGTGAAGACAAAATATCAAATAAACACTTTCACAAAAAATATAACAAAACTGGTGCGCTTTTATTCAAGAATATACCCAAAAGAACAAGAAATTGTTCAATTTACATGTTACTGGCAATGTGAAAAATTAAGCAAACTATCAATCGATAGGAAGTAGACACATTTGCTTGGCTGGTACATAGGTAAGGACTACTGTCTCATAACCAAGAGGTTGTGGGTTCGATCCCAGGTTCTCGGTGCATTTTCTGCTTTGAGTAGTGAGCTGCTATTATTGTTACTATTATATAATAACAAGATATATTTGATTTGAGTCTGTAAATTAACGGTAGTTGTGAAGGTTATCGCTGAAGGAATAGAAGCAGAGACATACAAACGCAGCTCAATCATTTCTTCTTGGTGTCTTGTTGAGCAAACAGACAGCACAGTGTCTATGGTGGATGTTACTTTTCTTCCCACACAGATAATCACATTAACTTGTCATTTGAATGATCTTTTTTATTCAAGTATAAAACTGAATAAAAAATCATTAAAATTCAGGGTTATTCACAAATAAAACTGAATAAAAATCTTTCAAATGACATGTTGATATGAAAGTCATGTGAGAGGAAAAGTATCATCTTTTACAAGTACCATAAATTTATACAGGATGTTACAAACTCACATCAAATCTCCAGGCAGGGGAGTAGCTTCAGTGACAGACTGCTGTCACTGTCCTGCTCCACTAACAGACTGAGGAGATCGTTTCTCCCCCACACTATGTGACTCTTCAATTCCAGTCTTGGTAAACGCTAACATTATTCAAAGTTATTGTCTGTTTTTACATGCATTTTGTTACTCTTTAATTTAAAATTGTTTTTTGTATCAATATACTGCTGCTGCATTATGTAAATTTCCCCTTGGGATTAATAAAGTATCTATTGTAATAGAATAAGATGCTTCTCGCACCCTTGTACCCTCAGACTATACGTCAGACACCAGGTAAAAGTCCAAAGATGAATTTATTATAATAATAAAGTGCACAAAGCACACTCTCCACCACAATTCTCCAATAATAATCACAAATACAATAAACCAATCCTCCACTCCCAGACGCTTAGCCACCCTGCCTCCCAACTCAGCTCATCGTCTGGGAGCTCCCACAGTCCTTTTATATTCCCTGACCCGGAGGTGTTCCTTCCCAACAGTCCACAAGTCCTTATTCCTTCCGGGTCAGGGTAAATAATGTTTTTCTCACCCCGGAAGCCCGTCGCTCTTCCTATGACGAACTTCCAGGTCATAGGGCATGAAGAACTCTTCGGTCCTCCCTGCAGCTCCCTCTCGTGGCCCCCATGGCATCCAGCAGGGCGGTACATAAAAACTACATGGTCCATAATGCCCTGCTGGTCTTCTGGGGACCTCCATGCTGCAAGGAGGGCTCCACCTGGCGGCTTGGGGGTATTGGCCGGGGTACATGGCCGGCCATATCTTACACTATCTGTCTATCAAATGTATGTTTTTATTATATGAAAATAATAATAACAATAGCAACCCAGCCACAAGGGATGCACAAGCCAGTGTGTTTCTTCATGCCGGTCCCAAGCCCGGATAAATGGGGAGTGTTACGTCAGGAAGGGCATCCAGTGTAAAATTTTGCCAAATCAATATGCGGACAACAATACAAATTTCCATACCGGATCGGTCGAGCCCCTGGTTAACAACGGTGCTGGCAGAAATTGGGCTACTGTAGGCCAAAGAAGAAGAAGGAGTAGAAGAGGGAGGAGATGTGTCCAGAGGTAGGAGGAAAGTAAAGAGAGTGGAACTGAGAGTAGGAACTTTGAATGTTGGTAGTATGATTGGTAAGGGGAGAGAGTTAGCAGATATGATGGAGAGAAGGAAGGCTGATATATTGTGCGTGCAAGAGGCTAAATGGAAGGGGAGGAAGGCCAAGTGGATTGGAGGTGGATTCAAATTGTTCTGTCATGGTGTGGATGGGAGGAGAATGGGGTAGGAATTATTCTGAAGGAACAGTATGTCAAGAGTGTTTTGGAGGTGAAAAGAGAGATGAATGTTGTTAGTGCATATGTACCGCAAGTTGGGTGTGCAATGGGTAAGAAAGAAGATTTTTGGAGTGAGTTGGATGAAGTGATGAAAAGTGTACCCAAGGGACAGAAAGTGCTGATTGGAGCGGATTTCAATGGGCAGGTTGGTGAAGGGAACAGTGGAGACAAGCAGGTGATGGGTAGGTATGGTGTCAAGGAGAGGAACGAAGAAGGTCAGAGGATAGTGGATTTTGCCAAAAGGATGGACATGGCTATGCTTAATACATATTTTAAGAAGAGGGAGAAACATAGGGTTATGTACAAGAGTGAAAGAAGATGCACACAGGTAGATTATATCCTATGCAGAAGAGTTCATCTGAAGGAGATTGAAGACTGCAAAATGGCGGCAGGGTAAAAACAGCAAGAAGGGTGCTTGGCATGACATCTGGAAAGAGGAAGGAGGAAAGGGAAACCTGGTGGTGGAAGGAGGAAATACAGGAGGAAGAGGATGGCGAAGAAAAAGTGGGATAGTCAGAGAGATGCAGATAGTAGACAAGATTACAAGGAGATAAGGCGCAAGGTGAAGAAAGAGGGGGCGAAGGCTAAAGAAAAGGAGTATGATGAGTTGTATGAGAGGTTGGACACTAAGGAGGGAGAAAAGGACCTGTACCGATTGGCTAGACAGAGGGACCGAGCTGGGAAAGATGTGCAGCAGGTTAGGGTGATAAAGGATAAAGATGGAAATGTACTCACACGCGAGGAGAGTGTGTTGAGCAGGCAGATGGAAAGAGTACTGATGAATGAAGAGAGGCTGATAAATGAAGTGAATGAGAGAGAGAAGAGGTTGGATAATGTGGAGATAGTGAATCAGGAAGTGCAACGGATTAGCAAGGAGAAAGTAAAGACAGCTATGAAGATGATGAAAAATGGAAAGGTGGTTGGTCCAAATGACATACCTATGGAAGCATGGAGGTGTTTAGGAGAGATGGCAGTGGAGTTTTTAACCAGATTGTTTAATGGAATCTTGGAAAGTGAGAGGATGCCTGAGGAGTTGAGAAGAAGTGTACTGGTGCCAATAGTTAAGAACTAGCAAAATACCCGCGCTTCGCAGCAGAGAAGTAGTGTGTTAAAGAAGCAATGAAAAAGAAAAGGAAACATTTTGAAAATAACGTAACATGATTTTCAATGTAATTGTTTTGTCACTGTTGTGAGTGATGAATGTTGTTGTCATATATATATATATATATATATATATTTACACACACACACATAAACATATATATATATACATATCTATACATATACACATATATACATACATATATATCTACATATATACACATACATATACACACACACATAAATCCATACATACACACAAATACATATACATATATATATACATACACACACACATATATAAACATATATATACATATACATACATATCTACATATATACACACACAGCTATTTCGTATCAGTGCAATACGCTGCTTGTTAAAACGGATAACTCCCGCTCTTACGCAAGTCTGCGTGGATATTATGAACTATCATATTTGTTCAAGTTCTATTTAAATTTTAAATAGAAGGAATTTTTATTTAGTCGACAGAAATATCTTTGGTAGGAATGGTAAAACAGACAGGAATATTATTCCTGAATAAATCAACTCAAACCTTAAACAACTTATAATATTTTGCTCTCCATAAAAATATATCCTGTCTAAATTATACAAGTTAGAAATAAAGTAAACGTTAAAAGAACAAACATTCAAATTTCTTTACTCTTATGTAATTTTATATAAAAATAAACTTAGATTTTAAATATCCCAAAAGATTTTGCTCTCCATAAAAATATATCCTGTCAAAATTATACAAATTCAAATATGAACATGCTGCATAACAAAACCTGGAAATATAAATAAAATGTGTTCCTTTCAGCAATAACAAATCAAATCATTCAGTTGTCTTTGCTCATATGTCATTTTAGAGCTGGACGCCTGGCATCTTTTTTTGGCCACAAGTTCGTTTCTGTTTGGTGTGAGGTTCTGTGTTGTGGAGATTCTCAGGATGGATTGCAGGTGCTCATCAGTGAGGCGACTCCTGTGTGCTGTTTTGTTAGTCTTTATCACTGAGAAGAGCTTCTCACACAGATATGTGCTACCAAACATGCACAAGGTTCGAGCCGCATGTAGACGGACTTTTTTTGTTCTTCAAAGTCACCAAAGCGCCATGCAAACTCAGTGCGCTCAGTTTATCAGCAAAGTGCGTATTTGGGAACACCGTAGTGATGACTTGGTTCAACATTACTTGGCAACAGGGAAAGTGGGGCAAGTTGCACTGGTGCATTTGTGTCTCCCATAAAAGCAGCTTCACTTGAAATCACTTTGTGATTGTGCACGGGTTAAAACGTCCGCTGAAGTGTCAGATTCTTATTTAATTATGCTGCTTTCTGTATCTTCTGCATTGCATTCAGGTTACCCTGATGTTTTATCTCATAGTGCCGTCTTAGATTAAATTCTGTAATTACAGCCACAAGCTCCACAAATGAGACACACGGGTTCAGTAAACATATACTCAGCCTCCCATCGGTTTTTAAAGGCTCTATTTTCAGAATCAACTTTTCTCTTCAGCATCGTGTGAGTTAGCTTCGCAATAACTTGTTCGGCAAGGCGGCTGAAGCACTGCATTATGGGATCTGTAGTTTATTGTGTTACCAGCGCTTCATATACCCGGGCTTTAATAACAATAATACAGTATATAAAATGATCTCGCGGGCGGATATAATTACACGGGCGGATGTGGCCCGCCCTTGAGTTTGACACATATGGACTAAATAGAACTTGAAAAGATATATTTTTAAATGTGATCGCAATTCAAATAGAGTTGACGCGCACTACAGCCTGCATCCTCCCTCGCTGTTACTTTTTACCGCTCATCTAATGAATACACTGAGTATGGCTTTACCAAAACAATCATTGATGGTGAATAAAGTATCCATTATTCGAGTATGTAGATCGGCATATATATATATATACATATATATATACCCGCGTATCGCAGCGGAGAAGTAGTGTGTTAAAAAAGCTAGAAAAAAAAAGGGAACATTTTAAAAATAACGTAACATGACTGTCAATATACAGTATTTGTTTTGTGAGTGTTACTGAGTGTTGCTGTCATCAAGGATTTGATTATCATTATTTCTTTCAATCAGGTTCGTATTTGTAGGATGTGTTGTGTTCAAGTTACATTCCGTGTTTGTCAATCGTTGTAAAGATGACAGGTTTCATTCATCGATTCGTTTCTTACTGCATCAATAAACAGCTCGTCTTCTTCTTTATCTGAGACCTGACACACTGCATGCACGGTTTTTTTTACACTGTCTTCCTTTAGCGGGACATTGACTTTTTCCACCGTGTGCTTTGTTTCCGCAGTAGCTGGATTTATGAATATGCTTATCAGACGCTTCATATTTTTGCTGCCTTTTCAATTGTGTAATTCGGTTTTGTTCAGCTCTTTGGAACTGTTGCCTTTTATCTGTGCACTGCGTCAGTTCACGTGAGCCGCTCGGTGTACATGCATCGAAGGTTCCCAGCTGTGCTGGTGCCATCTCGTGCTATGTCCATGGCTGTATTTAATGTTACCTTAGTCCTGGCACTTAAAACTTTCTCTCGCAGTTTCGCTGAGTTTGTGTCAAACACCACCCTGACCATCTCATCTTCCTCTCCATAAACACAGTCCTTCACCCGTGAATATTTAGTGGGAGTTTGCTATTGGATTGCCGCTGACGGACGGCCTTATATGGGCAGGCACTAAATTACAAACGCCAGCGGCAGCCTGTCTATGAACTTAATTTAAAGTGTAGGTTTACATCGTGCTTCGTTTCCGAAGTAGCAGAACTCATCAATATGGTTGTATATGTCACTCGCTCGCTTCTTATTGTTTCGCTGCCTTCTCAATTATATAATGCATGTTTTCTTCAGCGCTTTTTCGAGGTCTTCCTGGTTTTCTATGTACTGCGTGATTACGTGGGAGGCGTGATGATGTCACACGAAACTCCGCCCCCACGGCGTTGAAGCTCATCTCCATTACAGTAAATGGAGAAAAACAGCTTCTAGTTATGACCATTACGCGTAGAATTTCGATATAAAACCTGCCCAACTTTTGTAAGGAAGCTGTAAGGAATGAACCTGCCAAATTTCAGCCTTCCACCCACACGGGAAGTTGGAGAATTAGTGATGAGTCAGTGAGTGAGTGAGTGAGTGAGTCAGTGAGTGAGTGAGTGAGTGAGTTAGTGAGGGCTTTGCCTTTTATTAGTATAGATAAGGTGGATGTGCAGGACTGCAGTAACTACAGGAGAATAAAATTGATGAGCCACAGCATGAAGTTATGGGAAAGAGTAGTGGAAGGTAGGTTAAGAAGTGAGGTGATGATTAGTGAGCAGCAATATGATTTCATGCCAAGAAAGAGCACCACAGAAGCAATGTTTGCTCTGAGGATGTTGATGGAGAAGTATAGAGATGGCCAGAAGGAGCTGCATTGCGTCTTTGTGGACCTGGAGAAAGCATATGACAGGGTGCCACGAGAGGAGCTGTGGTATTGTATGAGGAAGTTGGGAGTGCCAGAGAAGTATGTAAGAGTTGTACAGGATATGTACGAGGGAAGTGTTACAGTGGTGCGGTCTGCGGTAGGAGTGACTGAATGGGGGGTGGGGGAATATAGGTTCTGCTAAACCACACATTTGCAAAACAAAAGCGGGCTAACAGCACAGTGATAAGGAGCTATGAGCTTCTTGGTGTATGTCAAGAAAATTTAAGGAGGTCAGGGACAATGAAAAAAATCGTAAGCTTCAGGGATTCTAGTGTTAATCTGGCATCACATCTATCTCTCACCCTTTGTCTTACTGGTAGTGAGCCCACAAGATGGCTCCACATCACCATTTCCTGTTGAGCCAAGCCAGTTTATGTGGGCTGCTCAACCACCAGGCAATCACCAGTGAACACCAGCTTCAGGCCTCGCTCCAGAAGCTGACCCCGGCAATCTTATCTGAGGCAGGGTACACTGTTTTTCATTTAGTACCTTCATGAGGGTCACTATGAAACATTCTTTGTCTGACCATTCAGCCCAAAACTGTTTCCCAATGGAGACCATACTAGGAGCCTAAAACTCCAGACAACATAGCTCTGAACATCAACAGGTGAACTGCCCCACCATCACACCAAGGTGATGGTCCAAAGTGGGTATGTTGTAAATAATTTATTTAGTTATGATTTATATAAATTGGTATTTCATTAACAATGTCTGTATAAACATCAAGCACAACAGAATATATAGCTCCATAGCACTTTAAGCTTGGGGCATGATTTCTCAGAATAAAACTAAAGTAACCAATCTTATGAATTTCTTGAACCTAGAGTTTGCAGTTTCAAAATCATCCAAGTAGACCTGAAATGAAAAGGCAATATCATTCTGAAAACAAAAGGATATTGCTTAAAGTAGTTTCTGTTGCAGCAGGGTTTCTTAAACACAGTAATCCCTCCTCGATGAAAATCCGTGAAGTAGAAACCATATGTTTTTATGGTTATTTTTATATATTTTAAGCCCTTATAAACTCTCCCACACTGTTAACATTATTAGAGCCCTCTAGACTTGAAATAACACCCTTTAGTCAAAAGTTTAAACTGTGCTCCATGACAAGACCGAGATGACAGTTCTTTCTCACAATTAAAAGAATGCAAACATCTTCCTCTTCAAAGAATGCGTGTCAGGAGCAGAGAATATCAGAGAGAGAGAGAGAGCGCGAGAGAAAAGCAAACAATCAAAAAATCAATACGTGCTTTTGGGCTTTCAAGTATGCCAAAGCACTACGCGATAAAGCGGCATTTTTTAGAGGAGCGTCCGTATCCTCTAGGCAAACAGGCTCTGTGCAAACAGCCCCTCTGCTCACACCCCCTTCGTCAGGCGCAGAGAATGTCAGAGAGAGTGAGATAGAATAGAGAAAAGCAAACAATCAAGCACCACGCGGGAAGCATATTGTATATCATTGAGGAGTTTTATTTAATACGTAATACATGCTCTGATTGGGTAGCTTCTATTCATCTTCCAATAGCGTCCCTTATATGAAATCAACTGGGCAAACAAACTGAGGAAGCATGTACCATAAATGAAAAGACCCATTGTCCACAGAAATCCGTGAACCAGCGAAAAATCCGTGATATATATTTAGACTAGCAGAATACCCGCGCTTCGCAGCGGAGAAGTAGTGTGTTAAAGAAGTTATGAAAAAGAAAAGGAAAAATTAAAAAAATAACATAACATGATTGTTAATGTAATTGTTTTGTCATTGATATGAGTGTTGTTGTCATATCTATCTATCTATCTATCTATTGCAAAATACCTGCGCTTCACAGCGGAGAAGTAAAAAGAAAAGGAAACATTTTAATAATAACGTAACATGATTGACAATGTAATTGTTTTGTCATTGTCATGAGTGTTGCTGGCATATATATATATATATATATATATATATATATATATATATATATATATATATATATACTGTATATGTGTACATATATACACACACACATATACTATGGGGTGCCAAACAGATAAATACATTGATTTTCAAAATATATAAAGTCGGCGTCAGAATATATAAAGTCAAAACTTGAATATATAAAGTTACTAGCAAAATACCCGTGCTTCGCAGCGGAGAAATAGTGTGTTAAAAAGGAAATAAAAAGAAAAGGAAACATTTTGAAAATAACGTAACATGATTGTCAATGTAATTGTTTTGTCACTGTTGTGAGAGATGAGTGTTGCTGTCATATATGTATATATATATATATATAAATATATATATATATTTACACACACACAAATACATATATATATACATACACACACACATATATAAACATATATATACATATACAGACATATCTACATATATACACACACAGCTATTTCAGATCAGTGCAATACGCTGCTTGTTAAAACGGATAACTCCCTCTTACGTGCAAGTCTGCGTGGATATTATGAACTATCGATTTGTTCAAGTTCTATTTAAATTTTAAATAGAAGGAATTTTTATTTAGTCGACAGAAATATCTTTGGTAGGAATGGTAAAAACAGACAGGAATATTATTCCTGAATAAATCAACTCAAACCTTAAACAACTTATAATATTTTGCTCTCCATAAAAATATATCCTGTCTAAATTATACAAGTTAGAAATAAAGTAAACGTTAAAAGAACAAACATTCAAATTTCTTTACTCTTATGTAATTTTATATAAAAAATAAACTTAGATTTTAAATATCCCAAAAGATTTTGCTCTCCATAAAAATATATCCTGTCAAAATTATACAAATTCAAATATGAACATGCTGCATAACAAAACCTGGAAATATAAATAAAATGTGTTCCTTTCAGCAATAACAAATCAAATCATTCAGTTGTCTTTGCTCATATGTCATTTTAGAGCTGGACGCCTGGCATCTTTTTGGCCACAAGTTCGTTTCTGTTTGGTGTGAGGTTCTGTGTTGTGGAGATTCTCAGGATGGATTGCAGGTGCTCATCAGTGAGGCGACTCCTGTGTGCTGTTTTGTTAGTCTTTATCACTGAGAAGAGCTTCTCACACAGATATGTGCTACCAAACATGCACAAGGTTCGAGCCGCATGTAGACGGACTTTTTGTTCTTCAAAGTCACCAAAGCGCCATGCAAACTCAGTGCGCTCAGTTTATCAGCAAAGTGCGATTTGGGAACACCGTAGTGATGACTTGGTTTAACATTACTTGGCAACAGGAAAGTGGGGCAAGTTGCACTGGTGCATTTGTGTCTCCCATAAAAGCAGCTTCACTTGAAATCACTTTGTGATTGTGCACGGGTAAAAACGTCCGCTGAAGTGTCAGATTCTTATTTAATTCTTCTGCTTTCTGTATCTTCTGCATTGCATTCTGGTCTTTCAGGTTACCCTGATGTTTTGTCTCATAGTGCCGTCTTAGATTAAATTCTGTAATTACAGCCACATTAGCTCCACAAATGAGACACACGGGTTCAGTAAACATATACTCAGCCTCCCATCGGTTTTTAAAGGCTCTATTTTCAGAATCAACTTTTCTCTTCAGCATCGTGTGAGCTAGCTTCGCAATAACTTGCAGCATCATAAGTAGACTTGATTAACGCGGTAAGTGTTCGGCAAGGCAACTGAAGTGCTGCATTATGGGATCTGTAGTTTATTGTGTTACCAGCGCTTCATATACCCGGCCATTAATAACAATAATACAGTATATAAAATGATCTCGGGGCGGATATAATTACGCCGGGCGGATGTGGCCCTGCCCTTGAGTTTGACACATATGGACTAAATAGAACTTGAAAAGATATATTTTTCAAATGTGATCGCAATTCAGATAGAGTTGACGCACTACAGCCTGCATGCCTCAATAAGTCATCCTCCCTCGCTCTTACTTTTTACCGCTCATCTAATGAATACACTGAGTATGGCTTTACCAAAACAATCATTGATGTGAATAAAGTATCCATTATTCGAGTATGTAGATCGGGATATATATATACATATATATATACCCGCATCGCAGCGAGAAGTAGTGTGTTAAAAAAGCTAGAAAAAGAAAAGGGAACATTTTAAAAATAACGTAACATGACTGTCAATATACAGTATTTGTTTTGTGAGTGTTACTGAGTGTTGCTGTCATCAAGGATTTGATTATCATTATTTCTTTCAATCAGGTTCGTATTTGTAGGATGTGTTGTGTTCAAGTTACATTCCGTGTTTGTCAATCGTTGTAAAGATGACAGGTTTCATTCATCGATTTGTTTCTTACTGCATCAATAAACAGCTCGTCTTCTTCTTTATCTGAGACCTGACACACTGCATGCACGGGTTTTTTACACTGTCTTCCTTTAGCGGGACATTGACTTTTTCCACCGTGTGCTTTGTTTCACAGTAGCTGGATTTATGAATATGCTTGTATGTATCAGATGTTTCATATTTTTTACTGCCTTTTCAATTGTGTAATTCGGTTTTTGTTCAGCGCTCTTTGGAACTGTTGCTTTTATCTGTGCACTGCGCCAGTTCACGTGAGCGCTCGGTACATGCATCGAAGGTTCCCAGCTGTGCTGGTGCCATCTCGTGCTATGTCCATGGCTGTATTTAATGTTACCTTAGTCCTGGCACTTAAAACTTTCTCTCGCAGTTTCGCTGAGTTTGTGCCAAACACCACCCTGACCATCTCTCAATAGTTTGCTATTGGATTGCTGCTGACGTACGGCCTCATATGGGCAGGCACTAAATTACAAACGCCAGCGGTAGCCTGTCTATGAACTTAATTTAAAGTGTAGGTTTACATCGTGCTTTGTTTCCGAAGTAGCAGAACTCATGAATATGGTTGTATATGTCACTCGCTCGCTTCTTTTTGTTACGCTGCCTACTCAATTATATAATGCATGTTTTCTTCAGTGCTTTTTGGAGGTCTTCCTGGTTTTCTATGTACTGCGTGATTATGTGGGAGGCGCGATGATGTCACACGAAACTCCGCCCCCACAGTGTTCAAGCTCATCTCCATTACAGTAAATGGAGAAAAACAGCTTCCAGTTATGACCATTACGCGTAGAATTTCGAAATGAAACCTGCCCAACTTTTGTAAGGAAGCTGTAAGGAATGAACCTGCCAAATTTCAGCCTTCCACCCACACGGGAAGTTGGAGAATTAGTGATGAGTCAGTGAGTGAGTGAGTGAGTGAGGGCTTTGCCTTTTATTAGTATAGATATGCTTACATTTAAAATATGCAATGGAATGAATCCGCGAAAGTTGAAGTGCGATATAGCGAGGGATCACTGTACCATACTGGGACTAAAGCAGAGTCATAAAGAGATAAATACTGATGTCCATAAATGTTTTTATGTTCTTTTAAAAATATTTCTCACATGAGTATTACTAAAAGAGAAAAGTGGGAAACAAACATTTCTTAAAACTATGCACCATCCATCCATCTTCCAACCCGCTGAATCTGAACACAGGGTCACGGGGGTCTGCTGGAGCCAATCCTAGCCAACACAGGGCACAAGGCAGGAACCAATCCTGCGCAGGGAGCCAACCCACCGCAGGACACACACACACACGAAGCACACACTAATCTATCCATTTTCCAAACCTGCTTATTGTGAGCAGTGTCATAGAGGCCTGTCGCAGCAAGAATTGGGCACAAGGCAGGAACAACACCTGGACAGGGAACCAGTCCATTGCCGGGTGAACACGCACATACATTGTACAGCAGGGCCAATTTAGCAAAGCCAATCCACCTAACCTACATCTCTTTGAACTGTGGTAGGAAACTAGAGCACCAGGAGGAAGCCCAAATGCTCTACGCAGGAATGGTCTGGGTCTTCAACCTAAAACAATATCACTTAAAACAGGAACACATTTCTGAAGTGTATTACTGGCATTGTATATGCATACTATAGGGTTTAATAAAGCTGTAGGAAACAAATTCTTGGAATGTGGCACAATAATGATTTTTGAAAGGACAGTATGAACGGCCACTAGATAAGGTATGGAGTAGTTCAAAAATTAATTCATGTAACTTATTACCTTGTCTTAAATAATATCTTTTAATAACCTTTTTGTCTGCTGGAGCCAACAGCCAACACAGGGCACGAGGCAGGAACCAATCCCAGGCAGGGTGCCAACCTACCACAGGAGACACACACAATCACACACCAAGGCCAATCTAGAATTGCCAATCCACCTAGCCTGCATGTTTTTGGACTGTGGGAGGAAACCCACACAGACACGGGGAGAACATGCAAACTCCACGCAGGGAGGACCTGGGAAGCGAACCCGGGTCTCCTAACTGTGAGGCAGCAGCGCAACCACTGCGCCACTGTGCCACCCCGAAATAAGATCCACTTTATCAATACATTTTTCTAAACGAGTATGCATATAGTTTAACATATCCCATTTTCAATTTAATAATTCAAATAACCAAGTTTAAAAAAAAGATTATTCCTGAAAATGTATGCACTATTTATACTTTATATGGTAGAAAGGATAAATCTTTCTTAATAATTCTTTGAACAGTCCAGTTTGAAGTGTTTAACTCTACTGATTGTTATTATGCTCAATGTCTACTGCTTGGCTCGTCCTTTTAAAATATTTTTAGTTTTCTCAGAGTTCTCCATAGGCTAACAAATATGTCAAAATAGTGTTACAAAAAGGAATTCTGTCTCTCTTAATGGAAAATCTACTTTGCACTTACAGATTTAGATTCAATGTATATCATTATTGTAATCACTCGATGAGGCCCCAGTTATTACTGGACTATATACACTACCGGTCAAAAGTTTTAGAATTCCTTAGTTTTTATTCAGATTTAATCAGTTGAAATGCAGTGAATGACCTAAAATGGTGACAGGGTAAGCAGTAAACTACAACAGGCTTAAATTTAAAGGTTTGGTTAGCAAAAACTTAAATAAAGCAAATATCAGAATATTACAAATGGTCCATCTTCAGGGAACAACTAATAGATTAAAACCTATAGATGTTATGCAGCAGTTAAAGTAAATTAACCTTTGCATGTTGAAGCAAGCTATTTGCAGAGGTGTCCCAACTTCTATTGTTTACTTAAAAACCCTCTGTCTGTCTTAAAGCAGAGTTGAAACAGATTGTGTTACTACAACCTCTGAAGTACTACTTGGATGATATTGCAGTTATAAAGGCAAGAAAATGGTAGTTAACAAATTAAATGAGACAGAGCATTATTACCTTAGGAAGTTTAGGCCTTTCATTTAAAGAATTTGAAAAAAAAATCAGTCAGCAAGTACAGTATCCTGCACAAACAAAAGACAATTGAAAACTAGAAGAAACTCTGATAGAAAGAGATCTGACAGATCCAAAGTCACAACCGAATCAGAAGACAAGTTTCTGAGTGTTATCAGCTCGCTCTGTCTCATTTCATTTGTTAATTGCCATTTTCTTGCCATTATCACTGGAGTATTGTCCAAGTAGAAAAACTATTGTCCATGGAGAAAAGCTAAACTGATAGTACACTATGAAATACTGAACCATATATATATATATATATATATATATATATATATATATATATATATATATATATATATATATATATATATATATATATATATATATATATATATATAAAACCAAATATACAGTAACAATGCAGTCCACCTTGAGAGCCAGTCTTATTTCTTATTTCAGTCTTATAAAATTATAAATGATAATGCAAATAATTTAAGGGTTTTATTTTCAACTATTGATTGTTTTATAAACCCAGCTCACTCAACAGAATGCCTCCTAGAATCTACTAGTGAAACTTGCGAGACTATTGCTATATTTTTTTAAACACAAAGATAAATAATATGGGAAATAATATAGTACATCCACCAGGAGTTAATCCAATTGAATCCCAGCATGCCCTACTAAGTGAGATAAATTATTTTTTTGGAACAGATCAACCCAAACTACTTAGAATAATTTCTCAACTGAAATCCTCCACCTGCATCCTTGACCGAGTTCTCTAAGGCTTTTTTAAAGAAGTCTCTTGTGTCCTTATTGATAGTGTACTTGACATAGTGATCTCATCATTAGATATGGTGGTCTTCCCTAACTGTCTAAAGATTGCAGTTGTTAAACCCCTGCTCAAAAATAATCTTGACTCCTCTGTCTTTGACAATTTTAGACCAATTACTAACCTGCCTTTCTTAAGTAAAATTCTAGTAAAGGCAGTTTTTAAGCAGCTTAATGTATACTTGAATAAACATTATATTCTTGATTAGTTTCAGTTAGATTATGATTTGTGGGTTAATGTGAACAGAGGGGTCATATATTTGTTCTTGGTCTCTTAGACTTGAATGTAGCATTTGACACCGTAAACCCACAGTATTCTTATAAATCACCTTTTGATACTGGGTGGGTGAGGTATAGTGGGTGCACAGCTCTGTTAGAGGGATGTCTCTGTATTATAAAAAAAATCTTGGAAAGGAAAACCAGGGAGATGAGACGCGATCTTCTCGGAAGTTCTCTGAAGACACTTAAAAGACCCGTGAGACAAAAGAGAATTGCCACAGAGTAACTCGCGTGGACCATACACTTGAGACTTGGTGCCAAGAGATTGTTCCAGGACCGTCTCGCGGGGACATGGAGCATAAGGTCGCAAGACGCGACCTACTTACAACCAATATCAAATAAGACCACGGGCAGGAAAACACTCAGTCATGTAAAGGCACGTAGCACACACAGGCGTTATACACATGCAGAGAAAGGTAAAGAATAGGAAAGCAGTAAAATTCGAAAGTATTGTAGCGTCCCAGCCAGGTTGAAACCTTTTTTTTGTTAAGTGACTGTTAGGGCAGATTGAGGGAGGGAGTACAGCACAGAAGACTGACAGCGGGGTATTGATTGATGTGGTAAGGGGCGGCGGGGTCCAGGATGGGAAGAGGGGTTGGAGAGGGTGCTAGAAGGTTGTGTTTGGGGTTACGAAGTCGGCGATTGTTCAAGTAAAACTTTTGTGAAACTTTACTACGTTAGTCTGTGTTTTTTACTTCTTCTCTTTTCGAGCCGGACACGGAGGTCGCTACAGTATCAAAATAAAAATAGTAAAGATTGCATTAGCGCAAACAAAAGGAAATTAATCATCACGGACCAGGTGTAATTGAAAAAATAGCAGGACAAAGCGAGGTCAGAAATAAAAGGCAAAGAGTAGAAAACAAAGTAAAACGTCATAAAGAGGTTTTAAAACGAGGGAGCGAAACACATGCAGAGCAGGTTAGAGATGATGAAAATAGTAGAATTCAAAAGACACAAAAAAACGTAGGTGCAATATACATACAGAGCAAGTTACAGAATATAAAAGCAGAAAAATTTGAAAATATCAAAAAAAGATAAACATCGCATTAGCTCTAAAAAAGAGAAATTATTACTCGGTAAAATAATGGAAAGGCGAATAGAGATAGAATATATGGTCATAGGCTATATGTCAGAAGTATGGAAATTTTGTAAGGATTTGAAGTTTTAGTCAGAGACTTGTAGATCATCTAATTCGTATTGCTATCAGGGAAAAGTAGTGTTTCTACACAATAAGGAGGCGTATCGAAGAGAATTAAAAGATTTGATGTTTGGGGAAAGTGAAATTCACAAACAGTCAGCCTGTCAGGCATTTCCCAACCCGCTATATCTGAAAACAGAGTCACGGGGGTCGGCTGGAGACAATCCCAGCCAGCACAGGGAGCAAGTCAGGAACAAACCCCCGGCAGGGCGTCAGTTAACCGCAGAATCCACAAACACTACAGGCAAAATATACGAGTCTACAATAATCTTTTTTCCTTCACATCATTCAATGCACAAAATGTAGATTTACATAGTAATGGACCATACGCTATGAGAATCTGTGGTCCCAGAACAGTTAAAGCAACGACAAGTTTAATTTCAAAGAAAACACAATTCGGTCAGGTGTATATTTATGATCACGGAGAAGCGATGCAAATTTTAACAGGCGACAAGAAAGGTAATGTAGTATATATTCCACGAATAACATTAGACACCAAAGGAGATCTTGATATGCCATTCGTATTAAAATGTTTACAGTTTCCCTTGAGAATAACTTTTGCTATGACAATTAACAAATCACAGGGACAAACATTAGAAAAAGTCGGATTATTTATGAGAGAAAAAGAAACAATATTCACTCACGGCCAGTTATACAATGCATTGTCACAATGTATCTCCAAAAAATGAATCAAAATTCAATACGATCTTGAAGAAAAGGTAATTCCAGATATTGTTTTACTGAAGCTTTAAAGTAAAAGAGCAAATAATGAAATTGAAACAATTCCAAAGAAAAAAAAGCTTTTAAAATTGTATATCCAATTAACCAAACACAGGGGTTGGCGAGTGAAGCGAGCAGGGGGCAGAGCCCCCTAGTTTTTAATAAATAAATAAATAATTGGGCAGCTCACTCTCTGTGGGTGTGCATGCTTACGCAGCAACCCTCAGTTGGTGGAGTAATTTGGGCGAGATGCACCTGCATGTGAGGGTGTGGTCTGTCTCACTTGCTTCATTGGTTTCTTGAAGTGTGCGACTGAGACACTGTGCTCAAGCAGGCATATAAGAAAGAGCCGGTATGTGAAAGGGGGGAGACAGATCGAGAAAAACAAAACAAAGGAGGTTAAAGGAGGGAGAGAGAAGGCAGGAGTGACAGAGAACCAATGTGAGTGGACAAGACAGAAAGAAGGAAAACAGCCAGGAGGAATTCCCTCGTGGAAGTGTACAGCCAACACTCAGGGGCTGATGGTAACTCTAGTTGAGTGATGTGGAAGCTGGAGTGATGTAACTGCTGTTTGGTTGGATGGACTCACTGGAGAGAAGCAGCATGGCATCAGGGGAACGTAAGGATCATTATGGAATAATTGTCTGCAGGATGCGAGCCAGGCAGCATTAGTCAGAAGCTCGGAGGTAGTGACCTGCAGGGGTCATAAAAGGCTGCAGGGGTCCAATTCTAGGAGCAGGAGCAGAAGGTGGACCAAACTGCTGATGTGTCATCCACTCAGCCTTGAAGACCCGTTTGGGGTTAAGCTGAGGAGATGGCTGCTTTAAGATGATGCACCGAGGAAGGAGTTTTCTTAAGAGCAGTGTGATAATGCTGTTCGCCCCACGCTCCCATCTTGCCTCTGGGAGCCCTTGAACCCGTCACCGTCGGTAATGTCACCTGTTGTTGTCCCCTTGAACCCTCAGACCAGATGCCAGACACCAGGTAAAAGTCCAATAATAATTTTTATTTGGACACAACAGTGCACAAAGCACCCTCCACTCCACTATACTCATAAATAATAAACAAATATAATAACAAATATAACTCAGCTTGGCCGTCTGGGATTTCCCAGAGTCCTTTGTAGTCCATGACCCGGAAGTGCTTCTGAGCCCTCAGTCCACGTGATTATCCAGCACTTCCGGGTCAGGTAAAAACTCCTCTTCTTCAACCCGGAAGCACATCACTTCCTCTGTCCATGTGACTGTGACATACTACCGGGTTGTATGGAAAATATTCCTTGTTCCTCCCTGCAGCGTCCTCTAGCGGCCCCCATGATATTCAGCAGGACTGTGGATAAAAACTCCATTGTCCAGAATTCCTTGCTGGCCTTCGGGGCACCTCCATGCTGCATGGAGGGCTCCATCTGGCGGCCTGGGGGTATTGGCCAGGATGAACAACCGGCCATATGCCACAAACCAATGAGCTTAGCAGTGAGGCAACAACAAAACAAGGGGATGGTGTAAAAAGTGTCAAGTGCTTTTATTTAAAAACAACAACAAAAAGAAAATGTTCTAAATAAGTGCAGTGCATTAAAAAGTCATTAAATAAATAATCCATAAAAACAAGTGCTGAACGTGGAGGTTAAAATCCATTACAAAAATCTAAAAACAACAAGGTTAAAACACAATGCAGGAAAACAGTCTTTTGAAAAACAATCCCGGTGACTTCTGTACCTGCAGCTTCCCTGCTCCTCCCGTCTGGGCTTCTCAACAGGGGAGTCACCCTCTCAGCAGCTGAACCTTATCTCAACTCGCAAACTGGTCTGTCGACTTACCGATCCCTGGCTCCTGCAGTCTCCATGAACAGCGACTGGGGATTCCCCAACGAACAAGGCTCTCACGCTGGGGACACCACATCCCAAGTCGCGACTCCTGCTGCCTTCCGTGGCCTAACATGGAGAGTCATCTCCCTTCCGGTCACTCCTGTCCTTCATAAAAACAAATTCTGCTGGAGCGACCACAACTTCTACTCCCAGGATGTCGGCCAAACACCCAGGCTGCCTGCACAGCTGCATGTGAGCCTTCACTCACTCTCTCTCCCGCACCAGCTTTCTCTCTCTCCCCACTGCTTTCTGCTTTTTCCTCCTGCAACCTCCCATACATTCTTTTTTTTTCCTCCTTTTCCTAGCCGACTCGCGCTTCTATTTAACTAGAGGGAATGGCAGCTGTGGCAAATCAGCAGCTCCAGGAATAATTACAGATGTGGACAGTCTGTCACCTGTGAACTTAGGTGAGAAACGCACACATCATGAATAGCCCCGAGAACTGCTTCAGATGCACAACCACCACGTCCCCTCACCAAGCCGCGAGTACGGTGATTATTTTAAAATCGGCCCTTTGGTGGGAGCTGTGGACCCGCTATACCACAAGCAGTTTCCTGCCATGTTTTAACATCGCTTTTTTTGGATAATTTATTTGACTGACTTTAACCTCCACGTGGACTGTGTTCTTTTTTTTATTGATTATTTAATTCATTTTCTACAGATTTGTACTGACCTTTTGAAAACTGTCTTGACTTGTTTTTAATAAAAGCACTTTTGCACTTTATGCTCCTACTCTTTGCACCGTGTTGTGTTCCTCATTTGCCAGCTTATCCAGTTATGTTACCGATCGTGTTGGGTTCAAGATGCTCCCAAAACAGAAGTAAGAGCATGAAGTTGACTCGCACCATCACAGTGGGCTTCTCTGGCAGCATCTTAAATTGGTTTCAGTTTTACCTAACAGGTAGAAAATTCTTTGTTAGTTGTGGTGATTGTACTTAGGAGATACATGATATTATATATGGTGTACCACAAGGATCTATTCTGGGTCGACTGCTCTTTTGATATACATGCTTCCATTAGGCCATATTATCTCAAAGCATAAGGTGAGCTACCACAGCTATGCAGACAACACACAACTTTATTTATCTATAGTGCCTGATGAACCTGATGCTCTTGGCTCTCTGATACAATGTCTTAGCAGTATTTTTTAAATTGATGAGTAGTAGCCTTCTCAAACTAAAAAAGGAAAAACAGAAACCTTAGTGATTGGTAAACATGGATATAGCGAGGGCTTTAAAAAAAAAAAATTGATCCCTTAGGTTTAAAAATTAAGGCAGAGGTGAAGAATTTAGGGTTAATCATTGACTCTGACGTAAAATTTAAATTGCATATTAACCATATTACTATTTTTTCACTTAAGTAATATAGTAAAAATTAGACCAATTTACAGGACCCTCAAAAATGAATTCACAATTTTGTTTTTAGTCGACTAGATTACTGTAATGCACTCCTAACAGGACTACCTAAAAAGACATCAGTTGCTTGCAATTAGAGCAGAATACAGCAGCCAGAATGTTAACTAGAAAAAGAAAATTTGAGCACATCTCACCAGTTTTAGCATTGTTACTTTGGTTACCTGTGTCATTCAGAACTAACTTTAAAATACTACTAATGGTTTATAAAGCGTTAAATAATTTTGCTCTGTCCTGTATTTTGGAATATCTGTCCCCCTACACTCTAAGTTGTAAACTTAGATCTTCAAATGGTGGCTTATATTTCCAAGAAACAAACTTAAAAGAAGTGGTGAGGCTGCCTTTTGTTGTTAGGCACCCAAAACCTGGAATATTTCACAAATAGAAATTCGACAGGCTAATACTGTGGAATATTTAAAAAAAACTGCTGAAAACCCATTATTTTTAATACAGCTTTTTTGTAGCTACATTTCAGTTGTACAGTATTTCTTATAGACTATATTGGTATGGAATTATCATATTCTTCAGGGATCCACAATCTTTACTAATCTGCACTACTCTCTGCTGTCTTGTTTGAATCTTCGCTGGTTGAGATCTGCGCAACCAGCACCTGATCAAGGCACCATGTAGCCAGGTGTGATACTGGAATGAAGGTGGGTCTCTCAGTTGTCTACAAGACCAACTTCATCAAATCCAATCATATGCAGCAAGAAAACTAAGGGGAACATTCATGCTAGGTAGAATGCCCTGTGGAGGCTGGGCAGTCTTTTAGCCTCGGAAAGCATGCAAATTTTTTTTTTCTCCAGCATAACTGTGTGTTAATGTGCCTTACTGGTATTACCAGTAATTAAATAAAGTTAGTTATGTGTTCTCTGCATGGTGTTGGCATTTGTTTGAGAAAAAGAGGTTAAAAAAGTATAAAGAAAGAAAACTTGCCTTTTTTTCCTTTTTATATAATGTAGACTGATGTCTTCACTGACCATATTAGCGCCTTTTGGAGAGTGTCGCAGTGGGTCTCATATAGACTGGAGAGACAGCCTTGCCATTGACCAGCCAGGATGGCATTGTCAGTCCTCCACTCCTGCACGTGTCTCCTGCGACCTCATAACACTAAAGGAGTAAAAGAAAGTGTGAGTCGTTGTAGTATTTGTTTACTGCGGTTTAGAAGAGGGATCCCGTGTTTGTAGTTGTCTGGGCAGTAGCTCAGGGAAGCAGAAAAAAAAATGAAAAATGCTTACTTTCACTTTTGGGAGAAGCACAGTTAGCGTCTCAAAAGCCGGCATAGCTATGCGTGCACGCCGGCTGCTTGAACTTTTATAGTATTTTTGCAGGGCTGGAGACGCCACTTTTCGCAGGTGTGGTCACATCATCGCGTACACGTGGAGAGATGATGTAGGACAGTTTAATTGGTTGGCACGAGAGCGTTGAATACAAAAAGGAGTTACGGCCTCTAGAGGGGGTCTTCTGACTAGATCATCTTAGAGAAAGGTACATGGTAGAACAGCGTTTTGGAATTTACCAAGCATAACGGCTTATGCCTTGCTATTTGTAAATATTTTTCTTCATATATATATATATATATATATATATATATATATATATATATATATATAGGGTTGTGGTTATTGGTGCACTGTTTAATTTTGTATATACACTTTTGCTGTATTTTGATTATTTTTGTTTTGGTGAATCCTGTATACACTGTTTGAAGGAGCAGCTTCCTGACTTGGAGCACTGTGGAGGAAGACAGCTTCATTTTTTGTTTGTGTATATATGGTTTTCACTAGTTTGTGTGTATTTTACTTTTCCATTTGGGACTTTCAGGCAGCACTGTAAATACAGTATATAGTCATTTTTGGGCTACATTTGATTATTGTTTTTGTGTGTCCTTTGCGGAATTGGACTAAGTATCGATATATAAATTCCGCAGGACATTATTTTTGTTTTCTTTAAGTGCACCTGTAAATAAAACCTCACTTTATTTTTCAAAAAACCCAACCCTTTTTGTGTCTCCCTGTCTTACACCATTATCCTGGTCACGCTCTGTCTCACATACTAGACACCTAGAGTGTAGGCTGGTGATCCTAATTCCCACTACACGGGGTGTCACAAACTGGAGTTTTTTTTGTTTTGTTTTATTTTTGTATTTTCTATCGTTCTGGTCATTTGACCTTGCCTTGTTTTGTTTCTTTTATGATTGTTCTTTTGACTATGAGTTGTGTCTTAAATTTTGGCTTTGTCTGCTTGGTGAACTGATTATTCTGATTAAAGAGTTTTTGCTTGTTTTAACTCTGCTCTTTTGGCTCCGTGTTCTCGTCTTTCTTTCTCCTAATGTTGCTGTTGTGGTGTGAAATTTTGCATATAAGTTGATAAATATTTTGTATGTCTTTATTTGTATGGTTAAGTACCCCTCCCCCTTTTAGGACTGAGTCTCTTTGTAATTTTACAACAGGGTTAGGGGAAGTGCCTCAAACAAGTTTGGCAAGTGATTCACTGCAGGACTGTCTCAGTCAACCCCCACATGGAGGCCAACTATCTAACTGGCAAGCTTCACCTTAACAAATGGTTTGGGGGGCAGATGCAAAGGTATTTTGTGCCACATTGATCTGAAGTATGGCTCTTTGGAATTTGTTTGTATCCGAAGCCTTTAAGTACCATGACGTCGTATTGGCTGTAGGGTTTTGACAGAGAATATATAAATTTGCTTGATTTACCCCTATCTCTCTCTCTTACAAACATCTGATGAAAGAGAATCTCAAACACCATAAAATGATTTTCTGAACTCTGTATATTATAAATTGCGCCAAACGTACAATAATCAACAAGAACATAAATCAAGAGAAACAAAGCCTATTGGAATTATACATGAAACAAACAGCATCATCTACTGGCATGAACTAATACCAGGCAATATATTACATTCATCCACCCGTAGATAACATAATCATTTACAGAGGCTGGCTGGCGAGTTACTTTTTTAGGACACTCCAGTTCAACATTTGACAGGCCCTCGTTTGGAGCAACGTCAGTGGGCTCCTCCTGAATCTGATCATGTGTCATGGGATTATCATCAGCTGATAATTGGAGCGTAGCTGGCTGTGTGTCATTGTGCTCCTCATGATTTTCCATGTGACTCTCATTCTCTTGAGGCATTGAGTTAGTTACTTGCCCTCTAAGCTGGTCGGTGTGTCTTATAATTATTCGGCCATCATCTGTTTTAACCTTGTAAGATAGTGACCCCATACCTCTCACTACCATTGCTGGAATCCACCGAGGCCCTGTTGTATAATTTCTTGCATACACACTATCCTCTGATTTAAACTGCCTTGTTGAACTGTGTGTAACTTTACAAAACTGTGACTCTTTCTTTCTTTGTAAATCTGATGTTAGATCTGGGTGGAGACGATCTAAGCATGTTTTAAGTTTCCTGCTCATCAATAGTTCTGCTGGACTGTATCCCATATTGGAACAAGGAGTTACATGCTGTTGCAGCAACAACTTTTACAGTCTAAGATGCCAGTCTCCAACCACAATTCTTTTAAGTGTGTCTTTAGTAGTTTGCACCATACGTTCAGCTTGGCTGTGTGACGATGGGTGAAATGGAGCTGTCCTGATATAATTTATGAGATTACACTCCAAGAATGCCTGGAGCTCATCCAAAGTAAACTGTGCACCATTATCAGACACAATTGTATCCAGAAGTCCATGTGTGGCAAACAACTTTCTCAATATTTGAATGACCGCAGCTGTTGTTGCAGCAAAAACAGGGCTGACCTCTAACGACTTAGAGAAGGAATCATCAACAAGAAAAAAGGTTTGTCCTTGATAAAGTCCAGCAAAATCAATGTGCAGTCGAGACCATGGGTTCTTGGTTACCTCCCATGGCTGACTCAGTTTTGGCTGGAGCATGCTGTGTAGTTTGACATGAAGTACAGCTAGCTCATCGTTCTGTTTTTTCATCCATTTTAGGCCACCACACATAGCTTCTGGCAAGAGCCTTCATATTTACTATACCAGGATGACCTTCATGTAGAGCTGCGAGCAGTAATGTTTGTGCCTTCTGTGTAATTATTACTCTGTTTCCCCATAGAAGACATCCCCTGTATGAAGCTCATGCTGACACCTTCCAAATGGCTTGAAGTCCTCCCCTAATTTTTCCTTCGGCCACCCCTTCCACACCTAGTTCAGTACACGGGCTAACACTGGATCCACTGTCTTCATGCATTAGATATCAGATGCCTGCAAAGGGGGGCAAACTAGTGCACCCTGCTTGACTAGACAATCAACCTCTATTTCTATTTTAGGGCAGGGAGCAAAAGCAACAGGTCTTGGTTTTAAACATATGGGTGCCACATTTGGGTCCAACTGAAAAACACCTGGTGCACCCTTAAATTTGGCCAAACCCTCTTCAAACACACTACTAAAATCTTTCAGTACTGACAGTATTGGGTCTGTGGCAAGACTGTGTATTCCTGTTAACTGAATACCTAAGGGTTAAAACCACTCTCCACCAAGTAGACTGGCCTTTTGTCGATTAATAATAATAAGGTGTAAATAACCTCTGTCCTTCCCATAATGTACCTTGACTGAGTAGTACGGTAACATTTTGTTTGTTGTAATCCACAAGTTGAATATCACAGGGTACAATAGGGGAGCATTCATTGGACATAATGTGTGGTAGGTCTCCTCTGAGATTAAGGAATACTCACATCCTGAGTTCACTTCCATCCTGCACGGAACTCCTTGTAATGTGACAAGAGTATATGTCTGTTTGTACAAGCTACCACACTGTTGATGATTTCTGCAGAACAGACACTTGTATCATGTACATCTTCAAAACTCTCTGCGGCTGTACTGCCTCTTTGTTCTACTTTATGAGATGCACTTGGACTTGCTGGCTTGCCTTTCACTGGATAAGTCTTCTGGCGACACAATCTCTGTAGATGCCCACGGCGCTTACATTTATGACACAGAGCTTCTCTGAAATGACAAACATCAAGTCTGTGATTCCCCTCACAACTATTGCAATTTCCTTGAGCTGGGTTCAAAGTGTCTGAGTGTAGGAAATAAGACTTTGCTTTTGGGTTTTTATTTTGCAGCTGATGGGTGTCTGATATGCACAATTTAATAGATGATTCCTGTATTTCTTTTGAGTGTACTGATGCAGCCTCATATGCAAGTGCTTCTTCCTGCGATAAGGCAAAAATTTAAATTTAATTTTGCTAAGAGCCGCCTCTGAACAGGCTCATCTCTGACTCCGCATACAAGTCTGTCTCTCAGCAAGGAATCCAAACTGTTACCAAAATTGCAGTTTTTCAGACAGCCATCGAAGTTCTGCAATGTAAGCCGCAATACTTTCATCTGGTTTTTAATTCCTCCTATTAAAATGAAATCGCTGAACTGTTTCTGAAGGGGTGGGTGCAAAATGATTTTTTAACAATGTTACAATTTCCTGATATGACCTGTCACTGGGTTTAGCAGGGGAGATGAGTGACCTAACAATTTCAAACGTTTTACTTCCAATCACACCCAGCAGCACTGCACGCTTCTGGTCAGCATTTGTTACTTTGTTAGCTTCCAGAAAAAAGTTCAGTCTCTCTGCATACGAATCCCATGAAGCCGGATTTGAAATGTCAAACTCCTCAACGTGGCCTAAGAATGTCATTCCGTATATATATATATTTTCCAAATTTAAGTTATTATTCTTTTGCAGTAGCATGCCGGATTACTCACTGAGATCTGCTCCTTGTCGCCACTATTACGTATTGAAGTCAGTTCCACTCTGATATATATCCTTATTTTTCTGAACTCTGTATATTATAAATTGCGCCAAACGCTCAATAATCAACAAGAACATAAAGAGAAACAAAGCCTGTTGGTATTTATACATTAAAAACAAACAGCACCATCTACTGGCATGAACTAATACTAGGCAATATGTCACAGGGCCTAAGCAGGCTGAAGCCAGCGAATGGTAATTTTGAACTGGATTCTTGGGGTTGAGGCTATATCAATATGCTTTGTGGAACATTTGGGTGGCCTTACATTAATTTTCTTCTTTTCATAATAACTATGACTTTTCCTTCACATTTTGGTTTTATATTTTGACTTTAGTGTATTCAATCCAAGCCTTTTTATTGACTATTCTTTTGTTTAGTTCTTTAAGCCTGTCTCCTGTTCAATTTCTTTGTTTAAACATTTCTTGCATCTTTTATAATATATACTGTGATTCATCACAGAAATAGCTTCCTCATGCCCAGTAAGTTGGATGGCAATTTGACTATTGCCAAATGCAGGCCCACCTTCTTGTCAAGATGGTACATGGTTGGTGTTTCTATTGTTGGCCATTGTCTGTATTACATTCAATGGGCACGCTAGAAAACCTGTATCACCCTGGCTGTGAACAAAGTGCTTCTGCAAAATCAGACGAGACAAGCAACAAAGAACAAACAAAGATAATAAACATAGATAATAAATAAATAAATAAATAAACATTCTATTCAAATACTGTGGAAATATTTCAAATGACATGATTCTCAACCTGTCATCCTAATCCTATTAAGTTATGTAGCTATTTTCTAAAAATTATCATTCGAGATATTTTCCAATGCACCCTTACATTTTCCTTGTCTTCAAAAAGTTCTTGCAGAATAAAATGGGTAATGTACTGTAATGTATGAGTTTGAAGTAAAAAATTTGAAAACAAAAAAAATTTATTAAAATTCCTATATCCTGTTCCTAAAAATACCATTCACCACTTGTGCCATTTAAGCATTCAGCAGATCCATACTCATCAAACTCGTTTAGTATTAATGCACCACCAGGATTTCTTATGTGAATTTCTTCAATCCTCCATATTTTAAAATGAGAAACAGTTCAATGTCAATATAAGTCTAGGGGAGATTCTAATCCTTATGTATAATTTAATACTATCCATATGTATGGTGTTTGCGTCAATACCCCGTATGTATGGTGTTCATGTCAATACCTCAACTCAATACAAGTTAGAACCATGCAATGGGGCTCTGCCTCTGTAGTTAGAACATAACGTGATGATTGGCTAAGAATGTTCGAATGCTTCAGTGACGCTGCTGGACGGCCGAGTATAGTAAGTTGGTGTTGGTTTGAGCAGATAACAGTAAGTTTGGTTGGTTTTTGGAACATTGGTTTGGTAGGGCATACTTTCCAGGACTAACATCGTCGACTGACTTAAACCCTTTGACAGCTCCGGAACTGTAAGTAATTTAGAACTCTGATTAGAGTCATAAAATACGGTTTGTTTTAAAAATTTGTTATGCCAGGAAAAAATCAAATGAGGTACGCCGAAGAGCTGAGTTCATGTCTCGCAGCCCAGTTTAAACAGGAAGCTCTTCATTACATCGTCCAAAAAGGTCTATTTTAAGCACAAATCAGTGCCATGATAACAAAATCATTTCAAGGACTTAATAAAACAAATAATTCTTTGCAGAGAAAGTATGGATTTCACAAACGTAGAATTTGAAGCCTGATTCGATCGGCTCCCAGTCGCTAGTAATAAAATGAGAGTATAGGTTAATAAACATTTTAAAATGCTCATTTGCAGTTGTACTGCAAAACTCTCTATTATTTACCATCGTGATGGGAGAAGTAAGTTGGTTGGAGCACTTTCCCAGCTGATGGACCATGTCACTAGAAATGTGTTAGTTAAGGAAAGAGATGAGCCTGGGAGATGTACATCTGTAGATATCCTCAATTGTTATTGTAGAAAAGGTGCACGTGCTACAAATGTACTTAAAAAAATATATCTTGACCATCACATACAATGAAATATACACT